>NC_053026.1:76621629-76883783 GCF_003073215.2 Triticum urartu | reverse complement strand
TTGGTTTTTCAACCGCTGGTGCTGTTGTTCTTGAGCCGACTTCTTATCGTGAGGCTGTTGTTCATCCTGAATGGCAGTTTGCGATGGCAGAGGAGATTCCTGCTCTTGAACGCACTGGTACATGGGATCTTGTTTCTCTTCCTCCAGGTGTCCGTCCCATCACTTGTAAGTGGGTCTACAAGGTTAAGACTCGCTCCGATGGTTCTCTTGAGCGTTACAAAGCTTGTTTTGTGGTTCGTGGTTTTCAGCGGGAGCATGGTCGTGATTATGATGAGACATTTGCTCATGTGGCCCATATGACCACTATCCGCACACTTCTTGTCGTGGCCTCTGCACGCCACTGGTTTGTATCTCAGCTTGATGTTAAGAATGCCTTTCTTAACGGTGAGTTGCGTGAGGAGGTATACATGCAGCCACCACCTGGGTATTCTATTCTTGATGGCATGGTATGTCGTCTTCGTCGCTCTCTCTATGGCCTTAAGCAAGCCCCCCGCGCCTGGTTTGAGCGTTTTGCCTCTGTGGTGACTGCCGTTGGTTTTTCAGTGAGTGCTCATGATCCAGCATTGTTTGTCCCCCTTTCTCCTCGTGGTCGGACTCTTCTTCTTCTCTATGTTGATGACATGATCATCACTGGCGACGACCCTGAGTATATTGCCTTTGTAAAGGCCCGTCTTAGTGAGCAGTTTCTTATGTCCGATCTTGGACCTCTTCGCTACTTTCTTGGGATTGAAGTCTCTTCTACCTCTGATGGCTTTTTTATATCCCAGGAAAAGTATATACAAGATCTTCTTATTCGTGCTGCTCTTACCGATGAGCGCATTGTTGAGACTCCAATGGAGCTCAATGTTCACCTTCGTGATACTGATGGTGACCCCTTGCCTGACCCAACACGTTATCGTCATCTTGTTGGGAGTCTTGTCTATCTAGCTGTCACTCATCCGGATATCTCTTATCCGGTTCATATTCTGAGTCAGTTTGTCTCCGCTCCCACTTCGGTTCACTATAGTCACCTCCTTCATGTTCTCCAATATCTTTGGGACACGATCTATCACCGTCTATTCTTTCCTCGCTCCAGTTCTTTACAGCTTCAGGCCTATTCGGATGCTACATGGGCTAGTGATCCCTCCGATCGTCATTCACTTTCTGCTTACTATGTTTTTCTTGGTGGTTCTCTCATTGCCTGGAAGACGAAGAAACAGACTGTAGTTTCCCGTTCGAGTGCAGAGGCTGCGTTACGAGCTATGGCTCTTTTGAGGCAGAGGTGACTTGGTTACTGTCGTGGAATTGTCACGGCAGATATCCTAGTGCGAGGACTTAGTCGTGAGGCCAACACATCTATGCGGTAGCTTGAAGGGGTTGGTCGGAATCGAGAGACGCGAGACAGATCAACACACAAGACAAGGATCTAGGCAGCTTCGGGCCTCGGGAAACATCATCCGGTAATAGCCCTACATGTTGTTTGTGGCTAGGTCTCATTATGCTCATGAGGGAGACGCCGCATAAGCCGGCTCTCCTCTAGTTGTGTCTAGCCTTAGCTATCGTTTCTTGCTTCTTGTCCCTCTTTGGGGAGCCCTGCCCCTCCTTATATAAGTTGAAGGGGCGGGTTACATGACTAGTCCTAGTAGGATTAGGATTACTCTATTACAAGCGGAGTCCTAGTCTTGCTTCCTTTATAAGGGAATATTCCTTATACTTTCTCTTAAGCCGGCCCATCATAACATGAGCCGGCCTTCTGGGCCTTGGGCCTTGTCATCCATCTGAAACACCCGTCGGGTCACCAATGAGTCTTCAGGCTCGTGGGTCGCCACAACAGGGAACCGCCAGACACGTAAGTCGCCAATCCTCTGGCGAGTTACAATGAAACGCCAAGTCCGGCCGGGTCATATATCTGGTCGGATCATACCGCGGGGTATATCCCCGACATTAGCCCCCAGTTTAATTTGGATTTTTCCATGTTAAACCGATTTGCAACATAAACACAAGAACAAATTTGATAGGTTGTGCTCCGGGTTAAATATTCTTATAAGCCGACACCTGATCATCCTTAAGTCCTTGTCATTTCCTTCTTGTGGGAGGTCCGGGTCAATATACCAGCTTCATAATCAATTTGCTGACATTGGTTTCTCACAGAAAATATTGTGCAAAATAATTCACTTGAGTCGGCTTCCAAAGCACTGGCTTAAGAAATATTGGTCTTGACATACTCATCTGATATTCAGCCGGTTTGAAGATGTAGATCTTGCCGGTTTAATATTACCAAAATTGCCGGTTTGTAAATATTGATCGCACCTAGTCATAATTGTGGCCAACGTTGGATCATAATTATTGATGACGCCAGGTTATGATTGCTGCAGACACCGGGTCATAATGATTGGTGACGCCGGGTTAATCTGGTTTGCTCAAAACTGAGACTTTGAAAATACTTCTCCTTATATCCGTGTTACCTGTAGCCCCCAAGTCTTGAGCAGAACAAAGTGATGACTTAAGACTTACTTCAATATAAATACTACCACTTTGAAGAAATCCATGTTGTTCATGTCAATCACTAGTAAAAACTAAATACTCCATATATGTAGCCCCCAAGTGTCGGGTTGTCATGCTTGCGGCAACCTGGGACTTGTAATTGTCTTATGCTCATAAAAACTTCAACCAGTGTAGCCCCCAAGGGCCGGGTCATTATGCAATAAAGAGCAGGGACTTTGTAGATATGTAAACTTTGAACAGCAATGTGTAGCCTCCAAGGGCCGGGTCAGTACGATAATACTGAGCTGGAACTTTATAATACTTCATTTGAAAATAACCTCATATGATGTAACCCCCATCATGGGGCTTGAACCCACGTCCACAAGGCTAAGAGCTTTGCGCTTTACCAACTGAGCAGTGGACTCTTCAATATGATGGATTAAGACTTGTGTACCTTGAATTGCTGACAAGAGCAATTAGTAGACTCCAAGGGCCGGCTCATTATGATGTGATGAGTCGGGTCTTCAATAAGGCCAGTAAAAGTGACTTTGCATTAGCCCCCAAGTGTCATGATGCATGCCTGCAGCGACATGAAACTTGTATATTTGATGTAATCTCAACTTGAATAATGTAGCCCCTAAGTGCCGGGTCGTAAGCCTGCAGCGATTCGAGACTATTCCTTCCATTGTAGAATAAATCATATCCATTGATAAGATAATAGCCATTGCGCTAAAGCGACTTTGAAAAACCTCAATGATAATACTGGTTATTGATAACCATAAATAAAATCCAGCCATGTTGGCTATTCAAGATTTGAATAATATAATCCGGTATGAAAACCTCAATCATTCAATATCATCATGACAATCCAGCCCAGTTTGGCTATGAAAGATGTGAATACCTTATCGGTTGACAAGTAAATCCGGAGTTTAAATACTCGGCGGCTCTTGGCCGACGGCGACTTAATGCCCATTCATGGTAAGCCTGAATTTTTATAACCCGACGGCTTATAGCCTTTGAGAAAATCTAGAATGGATAACCCTTTTTGAAACATCAATTTTGATGATGAGCTTGAACTTAATCATTTATATAAGTCATAGTTCTGCAAATCCTGTGATATTGAATCGTACTGCCGGCTTATGATACCTGTGCAGTAAGGGTGATAACTCAATCTTTAGAAGTCAAAACTTCCAAATGTTTATGACTATCATATACTGGCGACTTATCGTCCAAAGTCAAGCCGGGTTAAATAGAAACCACTCATATATGCTTCAGATATGATCAAAAAAGTCTCAAGACAAACCCAAAAGACTTTTCAAAAAACTTAAGTCAAACAAAAAGAAAATTTTGAGGCTTCTGATTCAAATACGATCAGTAAAACGGACCAAAGGGGTTAAGCTAGGATTCGAATACGATCATGTAGCCCTCAGTGGCTTTGGCGTTGCGCCGATCAAGAGGGTACCGACAACTATGTTCTCTTTGGTTCGAATACGACCTATGTTTGAACAGGAAGCCCCCAAATAACCTTGTGAGCTATGCTCAAGGGGCACCTATATTTGAACTATGCTTTTGCAACAGCCTCTCTTTGGTCCCTTTAACTTGGGTAGTAAGCCCCCAAGTTTATTGTAAGCATGGCGTATAAGCCGGATCAAGAGGGATATTCACAGCTATGCTCAATGAGCAGGAAGCCACCAAGTGATCAATAATATGATAAGCCAATAAGGCAGGATAACCCATGTTTGAACCGCGCATTATGGCAACAAATTCTCTTTGGCAACCTTTAATTTTTCTGAGAACTCGAACTTGCGAGAGATGAATTCTTTTTGAACCGGAATTTCAAACCGGATATTGAGAGCTTTAAAGCTTTGTGAGAGACAGAGTTACCTTGAGCCGGATTTTAAACCGAGATCTTTATTTTGAGCCAGAAATTTTCTAACAGCCTTTAAATTTTCATCAATATAACAGTAGCCTTCGGGACCGGGTTATCTTTCCCTTCAATGACCCGGAGTTGAAAACACCTCGTTTTTCGTTGGACCTAGCAATCGAAACAAATTTTCATCACGCAGGCTTTAATGGGTCTTCATATCCACCCATGCATCCATCAAGCTCTGGAGGGCGTGCCCAAACAGCATTTTTTACGCCAATATACATCATTGCATTGGCCGTGACCAATCATGTTAACTTTGGCTGATTCCTATATTAGACCTCCCGTGAGATGTACTAGTAGTGCTTTTCTTATTCTCCTTTCTTCCGGTCTTTGACTTCCGCAGATTGTCGCTGCATGTGCGTGCAACGAGTCGTCAAGGCGGCTCGAGGTTAGTGAAGTGGCTCGGCGAAGCGAAAACTGTGAAGCAGGGCGCAACAGCGACTAGAAGCGGGGCCTTGAGGCACTTTGACGGGTCAACCGACGTGCGGGAGGCGGAGCCGGCGACCGGCACGGCGGCGCGGAAAACGGTCAGGGCCGCAGGCACGGAGCAGGTGTGAGCCAAGCGCGGCGCAGTTGATGCTTAAGGAGCAAGGCCGCAGCAGTTTACGGCGGCAATGGTGACCCGGCGCTGGACGAGCGCAAGGAGCTGTCGCAGCAGCCATCCGTTGATTGATTCATAGCACAAGTATGTGGATGCTTTCCTCACAAAACGGAGTACTCATCGGTTTAGTACTTGTTGACAGCGATGGATTGACTTGTACTGTAGTAGACTTTGGTCATCACGCCCGAAAGTGACAGCGGTAGACTTCTGTTTCCCCCTGTGATTTGGCCCTCTCGTAAAAAACAGCTGACGTGCATGTGAAGCATAGCAGGAATCGGATCTGGTTGTTAAATCCCAACATCTGACGTCTCCTTGCAGTATGTTTGCTGCGTCGAAACACTTAGGTGGTGTTTGTTTCCGGGCACTTTTTTATGTAGGGACTAAAAAAAGTCTTTTTTAAAGACTTTTTTATCAAACGAGACGGATTTTTTAGGGACTAAACTAGACATTTGGAACTAAATGAAGAAGACTCTTAAGGAGAGTTTTTTTAGGACTTTTCCAACAATGCCCCTTCATGTACCCATTGGCCCGCCACCCCATGGTGTTGTTTGATTGTTATTTATCTATATACTAGAGGCGACGTGGTCATTTAATAACCTCTAGGAAGGTACTAGGGACTTTTTAGTCTCTGGAAACAAACAGGGAGGGACTTTTTAGGGACTAGGGACTTTTTAGTTGAGACTAGAAAAAGTTCTAAGACTAGAGAACCAAACACCACCTTATATCGATCTCGGCGACTTATGGTGATGCACAAGCGCAATCCTAACTTCTCTTCGACTTTTTAAATCTCCCAACACTTAAATCTGGACTGATGAACTTTGAAGCGGTGGCTCACGGCGCAGCCCTAAATTTTTGTTTAACCTTTAAAACCCATAGATCATCAATCTAGTCCAACGAACTTGAAACTGATGCAGATTTTTTCAAACTGGCTCTTCTTCGTCCGGAAAATTGCGAGCTCCTCGATTCCTAGGAGAGATCCCTCCAAGAACTCAACACCACCGTGCGATAGCTCCACGGGGGCGCTAACTGTCGTAGAATTGTCACGGCAGATGTCCTAGTGTGAGGACTTAGTCGTGAGGCCAATGCATCTATGCGTTAGCTTGAAGGGGTTAGTCGAAATCGAGAGACGCGAGGCGAATCAACACACAAGACAATGCTCATGAGGGAGGCGCCGCATAAGCCGGCTCTCCTTTAATTGTGTCTAGCCTTAGCTATCGTTTCTTGCTTCTTGTCCCTCTTTGGGGAGCCCTGCCCCTCCTTATATAAGTTGAAGGGGCGGGTTACATGACTAGTCCTAGTAGGATTAGGATTACTCTATTACAAGTGGAGTCCTAGTCTTGCTTCCTTTATAAGGGAATATTCCTTATACTTTCTCTTAAGCCGGCCCATCATAACATGAGCCGGCCTTCTGGGCCTTGGGCCTTGTCATCCATCTGAAACATCCGTCGGGTCACCAATGAGTCTTCAGGCTCGTGGGTCGCCACACCAGGGAACCGCCAGAAACGTAAGTCGCCAATCCTCTGGCGAGTTACCAATGAAACGCCAAGTCCGGTCGGGTCATATATCCGACCGGGTCATACCGCGGGGTATATCCCCGACAGTTACGGTGGTTACTTCAGGATTTTGGTGTTTCTGTTACTACACCTACTCCGCTCTTGTCTGATAGTACAGGTGCTATTAGTATTGCGCGCGATCCTGTGAAGCAAGACCTCACCAAGCATATTGGTGTTGATGCTTTCTATGGGCGCGCTGGTGTGCAGGATCAGGTTATTGCTCTTCAGTATGTGCCTTCCGAGTTACAGTTGGTGGATTTTCTGACGAAGGCCCAGACTAGAGCGCAGCATGGCTTCTATCTCTCCAAACTCAGTGTTGTTAATCCACCATGAGTTTGAGGGGGTGTTATATATATATATATAACCTTTGGTATTTACCCTATTGTATAAGGGGTTTCATGCATATATTCCACACCTGTACATGTATATATACTGGCCTATGGCCACCTAGAAATACAAGTTGCATATTTCCTAACAACATACACTTCAGGAAGAACTGAGATCCTGGGCGGTAGCAGTTGTAGCCTTTCTAGCCTATCCTTGTTCATGTGCGGGATTTTGTATTTATTGGCTCCACCATTCTTCATTACTTCGACCATGCAAGCCTGCAGAGTTATGAATACTCTGTTAAGTTTTGATACTTCATATCCATCGAACTCCTCTTGAACACCTTTAATCAGCTCTGGAATAGTTTTCAGACTTTTGTAGTCTGTTAGCGACTGAATAGAGCTGAAGAACCCAAGGTCCAGGGCGTTCATGTCCGGAGAATTTGGAGGCTGATACATTATTCTAATGTCCAGGCACTTTCATCCGCAGCTTTTGCGAATGCTTGATCATTAGGTAGGATATGTGTTCTCACATTATCTTGCTGGATAAAAATGGGTTGTCCATCATCATCTGCAGGCCACAATGCTTGAATTGCTGGCACAACCATCTGTATAATGTACTCTCTCATCACATCCCTCGTCACTATGACAGGCTTTGTTTCCAATGTCCCTTTTCCCCTGTTCTTGCTTCTTTTTGCTGTTGCAGTCACTCTCACGAATGGCCATACCCCAATTTTTCCGAAGAATGTCATGTTCCCATCTTCATCAAACCGTGGTCCTGCTACCGCTGTGAGAAACATCACTTTTCCAATAGAGTTTTTGACAGGTCTTTCCGGGTCCTCTTCGTCAGGCAGCAGATAGTAGTTCCTTTTTTTTCTTGGTCATGGAGAACCATTTCTCGTCGATGTAAACAATATTATGCATACTCCTCAAACTTGGACTTACATCTCCTAATGTTGCCTCATCTAGCATAGAGAGGCAAAAATACACCCTATCTCTCTTATTTTTCTCTGTCAGTACCGGCTTAACCCTGTTGGAGTGTCTCCTTATCTTATTCAACTTGAACTTCTTGTATAGTGTAGTAGGGCTTACACCTAGTGCCTTGTCTAGAGATCGAATAGTTGACCTCTTGTTTAAGGGAATTGTCGGAATGAGAGATAGGATATCATCATAAGATTTTCTTCCACAATTTTCCTTTCTTTTGTTTGAAACATCCACCTCCCGACCAAGGCCTTTCTGTTTCATTGTCGTCTCCCATATTCTTTGAATAACTTGAACATGTGCTCCAAATATTGCAGCCACATCCTTCTTATCAGTCTCTTGAACTTGCCTCCTCTACTCTTATGGAGGGTTTCCAAGGACATGTAAGCGGCATATCTCTGTGCGTCAGTAAGCCAATTCATTTGCCTTTGTACTCCTACAATTGCAATAGAATAATAAAATTAATAATTGCAAGAATATTACAAATTGGTTGCTCGAAATGTAAACAAGAGGTCAACAATAGCATTAAATTCCATGGGATAGGAGTATTGCTTGCTTTGCTTGCTATAAATATAAACATAAATGTTGGTTGCTGAAAATATAAATGTAAACTAAATTTGTAAATATAAACTAAACTTTATACTCCATGATTGACCTCTATTGCAGGCAAGCAAGCAAATTACTCCATAATTTTTTTTTGCATTGCTTTTTCTTTTTAATTTGGAGTAGTATGAAAATATTTTGAGGTACACCGTTGTTCTTGCGGCAGTTTCTTTTCCATTCCTAGTTGTCAGAGTATATGTTTATTTACACACACATACATGATGTCAGAGTATATGTTGTTTGAGGTACACAACGGTTCTTGCGGAGTTTGTTCAGTTTGCCTATAAGCAAATGAGGAAAAACTGAAATACCCCCGCAATTGTCCAGGAGACCTCTGTTGCTTGTTGAAAATATAAATGTTGCTTGCTTGCTGAAAATATAAATGTAAATGTTGCTTGCTGAAACTAATGTTGCTTGCGTTATCTCCTTTCTAGTAGGCCCTGTGTACCATGACATTTCTTTGTTGTCATTTTAATTACTCCATACAGTAAGAAAGAAAGGCAACAACAAATTTGATTACTCCACTAAAATGTTAATTACTCCATTCTAGTGGAGTAGTCTTTTTCAGCCTTCCATAGAGAAGACTATGATATCCATTTGATTTGATTTAGCCACTTTACTACTCCATAGTGGAGTAGTGTTGAATAACCTGTGAACAAAATGAAGCTTTCTCATATGCACTATTCAATCTTAGCAATCCCTTCTTTGTTACTTCTCTGAAGCATAATTTGATGCAAGATTAGAAGAAATTATACCTGAATTTTGACCACAGCATTGTTGCCTTCTTCTTCAGGTTCTTCGTTGCCTTCTTCGGGTGGAATGAAATTGAGGTCTGGGACTACCATGCTTGCAATTGGGCCAACGATCTGCTGTTGTTGCTGTTGAGGATCTGCTGCTGTTGCTTCTGTTGAGGGCCAGTGATTTGCTACTGTCGATGTTGAGGATCTGCTGCTGTTGCTTCTATTGAGGGCCAATGATCTGCTGTTGTTTCTTCTATTGAGGATCTGCTGCCGAAGGAAAGGAGCTACAGTTGAGGATCTGCTACTGTTGCCAGGGGACAAGCCGGCAAGGAGCACCGAGCCTGGAGGTGGTCACGCATGAGAGGAGCTCCTAATCTTCTCCCCTAGCCCCCGGCGAGCTGGACCTTCTGGCGACACGGGGAAGAAGGGAGGTGGTTCTGGGCGAGCTTGAGCTTGCCGGCGAAGTGCTGCTGGGGCCGGCGGCTGACGAGGTGCCCTCCTGGGGCCGGCGACGAGGTTCCTGGATGAGCAGGAAGCTGGGCAGGGAGGAGGAGATCCTGGGCGGAGGAGAATCTGGGCGAGGTGGGAAGGGAGGAGATCCTGGCGAGGAGAATCTGGGCCAGGTGGGCAGGGAGAAGCTGGGCGGCGAGCCCGCGACACGCTGGGAGGCGAAGCACTTGGCGAAGCGATCCCGATGGTTTTTTAATTTCAAATTGATCGAAGGGTATTGTTGTTCATTAGCGATTTTGGGGGCTGTTGGAAATCTCCTTCCGCGCCTTACAAAAGTGAACGGAGGGAGTAGCAAAAATGTTCAATGTGTAGTTAAAAATAGTTCAACACTAGCGAGATGCCCTTGCATTGCACGGAACATTAAGATGCATTTTTTACAGAACACCTGTTGTGATTGACCCATACAGGAGTGATCCCATGTGTAAAAACTAATGATATCTCTAGAAAGATGAGAGATAAGGTGAGGAGTAGTGGGGCGTGGTGGTGATTGGTGGTCGGGCTGAGCGGAGACATGGGGATGGACGACGCTGGCAGCGGCCACCATGTCAGCTTGTTCCGAAGGCTTCATTTTTTAATTGCTCAATAATGAGGTTGTGGGAGATAAGGATGAACGAGGGAAGACCTTATCTGTAAATGTGGGGAGAGGTGCGGGTATTTTTTTTGTAAAATTGGCATAGTTTGCTTTTTATCCGTCAGATATAGATCGGACGGTCAATATTACAAGATGACAGGCACACCATCATCACCAACTCGATTTTTATAAGAGTAGAGATATATTACAAAAATGTTCAATGTATATTTAAAATTTATGCATCATATATCACAAAATTTTACACTGTGTAGTTAAAAATTGTTCGGCGTATTTTCATGAAAAATTCAATGTATATTTGAAGCGTATATCGCCAAATGTTCAATCGCGTATTATAATTTTGTTCGACAAAACGTTATTCATTACTTGAAGGAATAATTAAAAGACAAATCAACCGCTGTACATAATACCTATAATTGAGCGCTGTAGTTCTGCATATGGCCTGTCGCTAGTGGAGTGGCGAGTAAGGTTGCTTTGTATCTATGTGTGGCGGGTTCGATTCTCGAACGCTGTATTTTTCTCGTCGCACTTCTCTTTTAGGTTCGCTCGTGGGAACGGGCCGGCCCGTTTAACGCAAGCTCCTTCAGCGAAAGCTACTCGTTTTTTGACGCACGCGAGTGTCAGCTAGGCTGGTTCCTATCCGGCGCCTTATGCGCCCGATTCTTCGTATTCCGCAAACCGGCGCACACCCGCCGTCCGCGCTGGGCCTGCCCATTTAGTTGGTTTTTTCTGTGAAAAACTGCAACAAAAATTGCGTGGCGAGGTGATTCGATCCTGAGATCGACTTGTCCTACATGGACCACAGTAACCACCACGCTAACAGCATCTCTTGTCAATACTAACCCTCGTCCTCACCCTTTTGTTCTTTACTTACTTTTTCTTTTTGTCGTTTAGTTTCTCTTTTTTTCTTTCTAAAAAGTCCGCGAAATGTTTCTCAAAATCCGTTAACTTTTTCAAAATTACGATTTTTTTCAAAATGTTTCTCAAATTTGGTGACCTTTTTTCAAATTCGTTGAACTTTTTTCAAATCCGATGAACTTTTTTGAAATTCAATGAATGGTTTTTTTAATTTGATGAACTTTTTTCAAATTCATTGAACTTTTTTTGAACTTCGATGAACTTTTTTCAAATTCGATGAACTTTTTTCCAAAATCATGATTTGTTTTTCATATTCGATGAACTTTTTTTTGAATTTGATGAACTTTTGTCAACTTTGTTGAACTTTTTTAAAATTTGATGAACTTCTTTTCAAATGTGATGAACTTTTTTTCCGAAAATGATGAACTTTTTTCACTTTTCCATAAACGTTTTACAAAATCGATGAACTTTTCTTAAAAATGATTAACTTTTTCTCAAAATCATTGAGTTCTTTAAGTTTATGTACTTTTTCTTCAAAAATGATGAACTTTTGTCTCAAAATCGATAATTGTTTTTGTAGTTTGTGAGATTTTTTCATCAAATGTTGAACTTTGGCTCAAAATCGATGAACATTGATTATTTATTATTTTGAAATCAATGAACTTTTTTGAAATTCGATGAACTGTTTTTTTATTTTGATGAACTTTTTTCAAATTCAGTGAACTCTTTTTGAACTTCGATGAACTTTTTTCAAATTCGATAAAGTTTTTTTCAAAATCATGATTTGTTTTTCATTCGATGAACTTTTTTCCAAAATCATGATTTGTTTTTCAAATTCGATGAACTTTTTTCCAAAATCATGATTTGTTTTTCATATTCGATGAACTTTTTTTTGAATTTGATGAACTTTTTTCAAATTCAGTGAACGTTTTTTGAACTTTGATGAACTTTTTTCCAAAATCATGATTTGTTTTTCATATTCGATGAAGTTTTTTTCGAATTTGATGAACTTTTTTCAACTTTGTTGAACTTTTTTCAAATTTGATGAACTACTTTTCAAATGCGATGAACTTTTTTTTCGAAAACGATGAACTTTTTTCACTTTTCCATAAACGTTTTTCAAAATCGATGAACTTTTCTTAAAAATGATTAAGTTTTTCTCAAAATCATTGAGTTTTTTAAGTTTATGTACTTTTTCTTCAAAAATGATGAACTTTTGTCTCAAAATCGATGATTGTTTTTGTAGTTTGTGAGATTTTTTCGTCAAATGTTGAACTTTGGCTCAAAATCGATGAACATTTTTCAAATTCATGTTTTAACAAAACTAAGGGATAATAAATAGCGCAGCCACATATGTTCTTATACTATAAGCGCTATTATCGGCTACAAATGTTCAATGGGTGTAGTGGTTAGCTAAGCAGGAAGCCAGGAATATATGGGTGGCCTTGTGAGTGTGAGTTCGAATCCTGGTGGAAGTAGTTTTTGTGCCTTTTTCTGTAGTTTTTGTTCTTTGCGCTTTGCCTTATCGGGCCGGCCCAACAAGGCACTGCGTGGGCGCCAGAAACCTGTTCGGGCGCATAAGGCACCGAACAGGAGGTCTCTCAGCTAGGAGGCGGGTTCCTATATGACGCATAGGGCGCCCCCGAGCAACCAGGCGCGCACCCATATCTCATTTATTTTTATTTCCGTTTTATCCTTAACTTTCTTTTTCCTTTCTCTTTCATTTTTTTATTTTTTGTTTCCCTTTTTCGCTTTCTTTTTTATTTTTTCCTTTACTTTCCAAATTCGTCAACATTTTTTGTATCAAATTCAAAAAATGTTCGCAATGTGTAAAAATGCTCAATGATTCAACAACTGTTCATAAAATTCCTTTTTTGTTCATCGGATTGAAAAAGTGTTCATCAAAATTCAAAATGTGTTCATCGAATTGAAAAAATGTTCACCAAATTGAAAAAGTGTTCATCAATTTCAAAATGTGTTCCCAAAATTTAAAATTTGTTCGTTGATTTAAAACTTTGTTCATCAAATTAAAAATTTGTTCGTTTTCTTTTTTCCTTTTCTTACAAAATTTTGAACATTTTTTGTGTCAAATTCAAAAAATGTTCCTCAATGTGTAAAAATGTTCATAAAATTAGTTTTTTGTTCACCGGATTGAAAAAATGTTTGTCAAAATTCAAAAAAAATTCATCAAATTCAAAAATTGTTCATCAAATTTGAAATTTGTTCGTCGATTTCAAAAATTGTTCACCAAATTCAAAAATTGTTCATCATCAATTTCAAAAATTGTTCACCAAACTCAAAATTTGTTCAACGATTTCAAAATTTGTTCAATGAATTCAAAAGTTGTTCATCCGTTTTTCAAAAAATATTCTTAAATAGAAATTTTGTTCATAAAGTTTAGAAATTCATCGTACTCAAATTTTGTTCATCAAATATAAAAAATATTGATCACTATTAGAAAATGCTCATATAAATTTGTTCATCAAAAGAACTAAATTTCCGTTAAAATTCAAATAAATCATTATTTTGAAATGACGAACATTTTTTTACAAAATTCACTTTTCTGAATTTCGAATTATTTTGAAGAAAAACGAAATGCAAAAATAGTAAAAAAAACGAATTAAAAAAACTGGGCCGTTCAGCCACGCTCGTGGGCCGGCCCAAAAGGATGATTGAAATCCAGCGAACGGAAAAAAAGTGAATATGGGCTGGCCAATAGTTACATGTGGGAGGGAATCTTTCGCGGCTTCTATTTATCGCCTTAACCGGCTGGGTCGCGCTGTGATGCACCACAAGTCACTAGGTCAATGTCCGGTTAGTTGCAAAACACCAGGCGCGACCACTATAAAGTAAACGAGCCGGTTTTTCCATAGGTTTTTCATATTTTTTTCTGTTTTTGTTTTTCCCCGGGTTTCTCTATTTTCGTTGGTTTTTTCCTTTCCTTTTCTTTTTTCTTTGTTTTCTTCGGTTTTCTTTGAATACATGGTCAACATTGCTTCTATAATCTATACACATTTAACATTTTTGAAAGACAAGTTTAACATTCTTTGAATACATGGTCATCATTTTTTCTATAGACATTTAACATTCTTTGAATACATGGTCAACATTTTTTCTATACACATTTAATATTTTTCAAAGACAAGTTTAACCTTTTTGGAATACGTGATCAACATTTTTTATACATATTTAACATTTTTCAAAGACAAGTTTGACATTTTTTAATACATGATCAACATTTTTATACACATTTAACATTTTTTAAATACATGGTTAACGTTTTTTATGTACACATTTAACATTTTTCAAATACAAGTTTAAAATTTTTTGAACACTTGTTCAACATTTTTTTAAATGATTGTATTAAAAAAATTAAATACATGATCAACATTTTTATATACATTTCATGCTGTATATTTTTTGTATACATGATAAACATTTTTCTATACACATTCAACATTTTTTAAATGCTTGATTAACATTTTTTGAAATGTTTTATGTAAAGTAGTTTTTGTAATGTAGAATATCTGGAAATGTACATAGAGTTAAGAGAAAAAGGTAAATAAACAAAAAAGTAATAAGAATGTGGCATGTGGCCTGTGGCGCGATGGGCCAGCCCAATATCGATCTCGCCTTCAGCGAGACTTCCTCTCGTCTCGCTGTAGGCGAGCCATGTTAGCGCCCCTCCGGAGCATCACGGTTGAGTAACTTGTGGCGATAGTTAGATAGTTTACCGTTGTGCCGGGTGTTGTCTTGAAATTAGCAATAGTCATGTGGGCTCGGACATGACCTTGGCACCTGAAGCTGCTGCCATCCCACCTGTAGAATATCTGTATTTGATTTTTTTTCCTCTCTTAATATATCGACACAAAAGGCTTTTGCGCGTTCGCAAAAAAAAAACCATGTACTCCATTCCACAAAAAAGGCCCTGTACTCTACCATGTATATTCCTTTGTTTTACGCCACCCCAATTATCAACGAAAGACATAAAGCTTTTCAAAATGTAGACCAAGTTTGCATGCCAAGATGTTGTACAAGAAGTTGTTAAGGAAATTGGGATCTCTAGCACAAAGAACTGCATTGGCGATACATGCAATCACAGCTAACTCAGCTAGGGCAATTGTGATGATGAGCAAACCAGGGTTGCTAAATGGACCAAACGAGAGCTAAATGTGTATAAAATGAATGTTGATGCATGCTATGTGGATCAGTGGCGGACCCAGAAAAAAAAATGAAGGATGTGCACACTGTAAAAAAATCTGCCTAATCTAAGTGTCATATCATATATGGCAAAAGAATAACACAAATAGCTCAATCAATTAAAAAAAGCTCAATCAAGTTTTGCAATATTATGTTTCAGAAAAATAATTTCAAATTTGCAAAATTACAATACAAATAGTCGTACATGAAAGATACACAAGAATAACTTCGGTTTGCCCTTCAGCTGCAGCCTTCTTTATTTTGACCTCATGTTTTCAACAAAATGGACATAATATTACTAATCCTCTTTGTCTTGAGTTCTGCAAGTACAACAAAACAAGAAGTAAGGATCCTACAATTACAACAAAACGGTCACGATTGTTGTGTTCAAAGGATAAAATAGTTTTTATGTCTTTAAACGAAGAAGAATGTGGGCTTAGAGCATCTACAACCGGGCGTCCCAAACCCTTCTTAAACGCCTGAGCGACCCGCCCGGTCACTGACCGGTCACGAAATTTTGACCCAGACGGATGGCTCAAATGGGCCTCAAACGCCCGGATTAACTGGCAGCCCTCATATCCAGTCCAAAAATGGGCTGGATATGAAGGCACCGGGCGCGTCCGAGCACGCCCGCCACGTCAGACTGACGGTGGGGGTCCGACGCGGAAACGCCCGAAAACCTGGTGGTCGAAGCTCGTCTCCTCCGTCGGATCAATGTCGCCGCATGGCGTCGCTCCAGCGGGCCGCGTAGTGCCTAGCCCGGCTATTTAAACTCGACCGGCAGCACCAAAACTCTACCACCCATATTTTCCTCCGCCTGTCCGCCGCCGCCACTTTCCACTCCCTCCGTCCCCCTAGTAGCCATGCCCCTAGGCCGCCGGGTGAGGCGCAACCAAGTTTCTAATGCCGAAGCACGGCTCGAGCTCCTTGAGCAGATCCGGGCAAGGCTCCCTCCTACCCGACAGGAGATGGAGGCCGCTGAAGAGGTGAAGATGCTCACCTACATGGATGAGGTCGAGCAGGAGGAGGATGAGCCGGAGCCCTCCTACTCGCCCGTCCAGCCGGCGCCCAGCACCGTCGTCGTGGACATCTCCGACGCCGAAGATTATCTAGGGCAGTACATAGTATGTAGTACGTAGAATTTTTTTTGCATGCTTTTGTATGGGTCTAATTGTTGAAATATGAGAGACTCAGATGTAAAGTGGCTAATTTGATACATGACCGGTCATTATCCACAAACGCGTGCGGTCGCGTCCGTGGGCGTTTGAGGGGCCGGATTTGCAAAGCCCGACCGTAGATGCTCTTAAATGGGCTGCAATGTTCTATTTCCACAGACCAGCGGGTGGCTGATGCGGGTGATCCATGCATCCGGATGGTCAATGGCAAGCGTTTCGGGGCGGACGGCCGGTGGCGAAAGGAGTGGAAGGGACTAGGCGACAAGGCAAGCGGGCGAGAGGAGGGAAGCACGGGGAGCGGCGATGTCCGACATTTAGACGAGCGGTCGAGGTGGGTGATTAGGTTTGGATGGCCGGCTTCCACATTCGTATCCGTGGACTGGTCTCCACTTGTTTATGAACAGATGAAGGAGGAAATTTATGAATCAGCGTTGAAAATATGACGTGGTAGATCGAAATTGTCTTAAAAAATAACATGGTAGATCAAAGAGTTTTTTTTTCTGTTTGCAATCTACGCGATTCGCCGCTAGAGTTTCCGTCGAGTTGATCGATGGAATTGGTCTAGCTAGCTTCTACCGGGCTCATGTATATACTGGAGTCTTGGCTGGACACACTCGTAGTGCTGCTAGTAGAAAAATCAGTCAAGCTGCTTCTATGGTTTGCTAGGTTTGCATGCACGTGTACAGCTTCAGGTAACTGAGTTCTAGTACTGTAAAACCAACAAAGTCAGAAAAAGATGACATGTAGTGAAAGAAATTTGCAAAATGCTGGGTGTGCCACGGCACACCCGGCACACCCTCTAGGTCCGCCAATGATGTGGATGATGGAAGGGGAGCTACAGCCGCTGTACTTCGTAACCATCGAGGGGAGGCGATGTCTGTTGGAAATACAAGCAAGTTACTACGAGATTTAATTCAAATAATTAATAGATAAATCATGACTACAGTAGCAGAAATTAGACTAATCATGCGAACTAGCATAGCAGATGAACAAATCACATTTAGGTCACATGCTAGAAACATGAATTTTACCACGATCTCGAACAGGAAGGATAGAATCACATACGGTGCAGCGGGAGCAGCACCGCTGACGTTGACGTTGTCGCCCATGTCGTCGAGGATGAGATTGCCGAGGTCGGGGAAAAAGTCGTCGTTCACGAAGTCATCGCTGACAGCAGTCGCGCGAGTGCGCTCCCCAAAAACCTAATCGCCCCTCTTCCACACAGGATCACGAGAGGCGGGGTTTCGGAGGCCTGCTGTCCCTTCTCCCGGTGCACGCCGAAAGGAGGGATGGAGAAGACTTGCTTGGCGGCGCAATGATCTAGAATGGTGGTGAGAAACCATATGAAGCGGCAACGGCTAGGGTAGACGTCTGCCTGAATATATAGTGCGGGCCGGGTAGGTCGTCGGAGTAAACCCCACGTCCGAGTCGTCACGATCCAAAAGAATCGGAAACGGTTCAGTAATTAACGCGTCCGTTAGTTATTAATTAATGACTCAGTAATTTTCTCGAGCAGCAAAAATATAGACAACGTGCATAGCTCTATCCTCGGCTCGGCTCAATCCCGCAACCCGCGGCGCGGCGCGACGTGACGTGGCATGGCGTGGAGAGGCGAGCGAGGAGGAGAAGCGCGCGTGTAGGTCTCCTCTTCTCATACTCATACAAGTGGTAGAAGAGCTCACCTTATAAAGAGGTGCAACTCCCTCTCAATTTCCGGGATGGGACTAAACTTTAGCCTCACTCACTCCACTCATATATGTGCATGAATGAGCAAAGAGAATTTCAGAATTTTAGTTGGGCTTTGGGCCAAAGGCCTACTAGCAAAATTCCAACAATCCCCCACAAAGTCTCATTGGCACATCTCATCATTTAGTTCCAAAATATTGTTTATATACCGGTGCTTAGTGGAGACTGTGAAGTTGAACTTCCACTTAGAGATTTATGCTACACTAGATCACAACTTGAATAGTGGACTATGCCTTGAACTACAAGTTTTCTGCGAGACTAGTTTCACACAAATTCTTGACCGATACTGGGCTGCCGCAAGGCTTCCCCGCGGGTGGAGCGTATACGTCATACTCCAGGGCCTTTCATGAATTTATTAGAGAACACCCAATTCTCACAGACTGCGACGTTAACAGTCAAATTCATATAGGTGTGTTCCTCAGAAGATGTTCTGCAGGACAACATCTCTGCTTACCCGAATAAGCCACTTGGGAACACATTAAGATAATGTTAACGCCCTCGATGCGGCTATATCTCCCACGTGTCGAAGCGCGACTTAGAGGCATAACCGCATTGAAAGCAATGTCGCAAGTGAGGTAATCTTCACACAACCCAAGTAATACAATAGGGGAAAAAGATACATAGTTGGCTTACAATCGCCACTTCACACAATTACATGAACAAAGCATTACAACATCCAAATACAATCAAGGTCCGACTACGGAACCAAAATAAAAGAAGACTACCCCAAATGCTACACAGATCCCCGATCGTCCTGACTAGGCTCCACTACTGATCAACTGAAAACGGAACAACACAAAGGACAAGGTCTTCATCGAGCTCCTCCTGAGCTTGGTTGCGTGATCTGCACGGTCTCATCGGCACCTGCAAGCTGGTTTTGGAAGTATTTGTGAGCCACGGGGACTCAGCAATCTCGCACCCTCACGATCAAGACTATTTAAGCTTATGGGTAAGGTAAGGTATGAGGTGGAGCTGCAGCAAGTGACTAGCATATATGGTGGATAACATACGCAAATGAGAGCGAGAAGAGAAGGCAAAGCACGATCGAGAAACTATGATCAAGAAGTGATCCTAGAACGACCTACGTCAAGCATGACTCCAACACCGTGTTCACTTCCCGGACTCCGCCGAAAAGAGACCATCACGGTTACACACGCGGTTGATGTATTTTAATTAAGGTCAACTTCAGGTTTTTTACAACCGGACATTAACAAATTCCCATCCGCCCATAACCGCGGGCACGGCTTTCGAAAGTTCAAATCCCTGCAGGGGTGTCCCAACTTAGCCCATCACAAGCTCTCACGGTCAATGAAGGATATTCCTTCTAGCGGGAAGACCCGATCAGACTCGGAATCCCGGTTACAAGACATTTTGACAGGGTAAAACTAAACCAGCAACACCGCCCGAATGTGCCGACAAATCCCGATAAGAGCTGCACATATCTCTTTCTCGGGGCACACTCAGATTGTCTTAGGTACGGGTAGGCCAGCCTAGAGTTGCCCCTGGTGGCCACCGGCAGCTGACAGGTTGGACCAACACTCAGAGGAGCACTGGCCCGGGGGGGTAAAATAATGATGACCCTCAGGAGTGCGACTCCCAAGGGAAAAGAAAAGGCTAGGTGGCAAATGGTAAAACCAATGTTGGGCATTGCTGGAAGAGTTTTACTCAAGGCGAACTGTCAAGGGGTTCCCATTATTACCCAACCGCATAAGGAACGCAAAATCCGGGAACATAACACCGATATGACGGAAACTAGGGCGGCAAGAGTGGAACAAAACACCAGGCATAAGGCCGAGCCTTCCACCCTTTACCAAGTATATAGATGCGTTAATTAAATAAGAAATATTGTGATATCCCAACAAGTAAACATGTTCCAACAAGGAACAACATCTCCATGTTCCAACAAGGAACAAACTTCAAACTTCACCTGCAACTAACAATGCTATAGAAGGGGCTGAGCAAATCGGTAACATAGCCAAACAACGGTTTGCTAGGACAAGGTGGGTTAGAGGCTTGGTTTAACAATATGGGAGGCATGATAAGCGAGTGGTAGGTATCGCAGCATAGGCATAGCAAAAGAGCGAGCTTCTAGCAAGCAAAGATAGAAGTGATTTCGAGGGTATGATCATCTTGCCTGAAATCCCGCAAGGAAGAAGAATGAGTCCATGAAGAAGACAAACGGATGAAGCCAACGGATCCTCACAAACGCAACGTTACCAGAATACCGAGAAGAAGTACACCGGAAAGAAAGCAAACAACATAGTAAACAATCATCACATAAGCATGGCACGATGCGCAAACAAGTATGATGCATGTCCGGTTTAAAGAGGCATGGCATGGCAAAATGCACAAACGACACTACAAGTTAAGTGGAGCTCAATATGCAACGAGTTGCATATTGACGGAACACCGCATCAATTATTTAGTTCGATCTCGTTTATGTACCCAACAATATTAAATGATGTTAAACATGGCAAGAGGGTGAAGCAAATGAAAACTACCCACCTAGTCAAGTTTAAATGAGGCCGGAAACAACGAACAACAAATTCCGGTAAATCCCCATATGCATATTTTAGATTTGGTGCTGATCTGCCCTAAACACAATTTTAGAGTTATTAAACATGCAAAGCAAGTGCACCATGATAGACTAGGCAAAATTCTACCCCAATTACATATAAAGTTTATTACATTCGAAGTTACGGTTATTTAGTTATGAATTAAAGCATTTTAACATGGCATAGGAGCAAATTTAAACAAACAACATTTTAAACATGCAAGAAAATTGGATATTATTAATCTACACAAAATTCTAAGCAAGTTTCATATATTAAGTTTTACATATGATGCATAGATCATGAGTTATACTATGCATGAAGACTAGGGACTAAACTGTAAACTGGCAGTCTCTTGGATAAATAGGAAAAATCTCTATGCGAAAAAATACAAGTCCTGGGCCGAATCTTAGGCGGCCCAACAGTGCAGGGAGCTCGGGCTGCTCACATTGGGCTTTTGAGGATGGCTGGGTGAGGAGGAACTGGGCCTACTGCGCGCTTGTGGCCCAAGAACACAGGAGGCCGATTTGGGGCATCGCGGTCAACGCTCGACGGTGTGCGGGCTGCAGCAGTCACCTCGTCCCTGCTCGCGTGAAGCAGAGGCGCGACAAGGCAGTACTTGAGCGGCTGGAGTCCGGAAGCGGCAGCGCAACGGCGGGATCCGGCGGAAGAGGCGAGTGGATCCGGACACGTGGCGGCGTTCTCCGGCGGGGTGGCGCGACCGACGGAGCTGAAGGAGGCAGGCCCGCTGGGGAGGCACGAGGCGAGGCGCTGGACGAGTGGGCGGTCAACGCGGCTCCAGGTGAGCGGGCGCCTCGTCCTGGAAGCAGAGGACGCAGGCGGCAGTGGACCTGGCGCTGGCGTCTCCCGGCGACGAGGATGGGGCGGATCCAGGCGGCAGGGATGACGGGTTCGGCGATGCACTGACTTGGCGCGGACGAAGGCACGGCTCCGGGCGGTGCAGGTAGCAAACGAGGCGGATCCGACTGGCCGGCGCCGGATCCGGGCAACGACGGCGCGGTGGAGCTCAGGGGCGGCGTTGGGGACGAGAGAGGCCGGCCATGGCGTCGGGCGCCGTGCTCCTCGTTCCCTGCAGGCAGACGACGACGGGAGAGCAAGGTGAGCACGGGAAGAAGAAGAAAGGAAGAGAAAGGGCATGGGCGCGAGGGAGGAGGAAGGGCCTCGATCCAATCGGGATTTGGGCTCAGGCTGCCTGCGGGTTCGTCCGGTGTTGACAACGAGCTGGAGCGGTGATTTGGTTCGATTGGATGGAGGAGGAGACCGCGGAGAAGGGGATCAGGGAGGATCCCGATGGTGATTTGATTTTTGGCGGCGGCGAGGAGGAATGATGGGACAGTTCCCCTAGATTTTAGGGTTGGATTGCTACATATATAGCATGTGGATTTTAGGGTAGGGGCTACCTCGTCTCTCCGATCGAAATCGGGCGGTCGAGAAAAATATATTAGGAAGTCCAATTAACAAAACGGAGACGTTTTGTAGATGTTTGGGGATGATCCGGACTCATCGGTCACGACTGCTCGGGTTGGGTCCGGGACAATTTTCGGACGCGCGCGCGAGGAGGGCCGCGGGCTGACGAGAGAGGTTAGGTTGGGCCTGGCGGTAGCTAGTGGGCTATGCAGATGGTCTTGAGCTGAGAGAAGAGAAGAGAGGGAGGCCCGGCGACTGTTTTCGGAGACCGAAAATGTCCGACGTTAGACCGGCTATATTGCCGCTATAGTTATCCGTTGGGGCGTCAAACGCACTCCGAACGCGATGAAACTTGGCAGGCGGTCTACTAACAACAAGACAACACCGCACGCCAACTTTCATCCCATTTCGAGAACATTTTCCGGCCACTTCTAAAATAATATTCGGACGTGCTGCGGGCGCGTGCAAGTGTGTCTGGGCTCAGAATGGATAATAGATGGAACTTGGGGAACCCGGACGAATGCAAGTTTTGAAAACATGATGATGCAATGCACATGATGACATGGCAAGATGCAAGACGCAAGCAAATGACAAGGCAACAATAGCGAATAACTGGACGACACCTGGCGCAACGGTCTCGGGGCGTCACAACACTCCACCACTACGAGAGGATCTCGACCCGAGATCCTAGGGATGGCACCGAAGGGAAAACAGAAGAGGAAGAGGAGAGGTAAAACTAAGTTGCTTCTTTGACAAACGAGTGAAACCAAAGAACCTTGAGAGGTTGAGCAAAATGAAAGAAAAAAGCAACGGAGAAGAACAAAGTTGAATGCACTCCGTTAAGAAAGAGGAAAAAGAAAGAACTGATTCGGGTAGCACTTCGGTTGAAAAGAGATGAAGACTTGATAAAATGAAAGAGGTTGAGCAAAAGAAACACAACGCTCCAGTAAAATGGATAAACCAGGAAAAGAACACGATCCTAACAAAACAAGAAGATGGGTTGCGGAGAGCAACAACACAATGCGTACGGAACGCAGGGAAACAAGATCTTGAGAGAGCACGGTTACAAAAAATGCTAGAACGGAGTTGTTGGAAAACCAACACGAAAAGAAAAAGCTTGATATGGTCTTATGGGATACATCTCAAATTATGAGGTGACAACCTGCCACTCACGGGAAGCAGAATTGGATTGATATCAACAAGGAGACGAGAAACTATATCGCACCGGAAAGGATAAATGAAGAATTTGGATCATTTATAAGCACCATAGATAGCAACAATCCTTAAGGAAGGCTTTAGGTGAAATATGACACAAGATAACTCCAACGAAGAGGTTGATGGATTTAAAATACCTCATTCTTAACAACATGTGAATCATGAAACATGAACTCAAATTATCAAGAATGACATAAAACCACCTGAAATGATACGGTAGAAAGAATTGCACTTTGGAATGCAAGATGAAGAATGCTTGAGCTCCTCTGAAAAGAATCTTAAAGAACACTGCGAGAAGGAAATTAAATCCTTGATGAACCATCATGTATAGCCTCCATGAAGAAACTCCGGTAAGAAAAGAATAGCAAGAAAGAGAAATTGAAAACACAAGGTGAATCCTTGCAATGATTTAGATGGATCTCCGTGATAATTAGAGCTTGGAACTCCGGGAAAGAAGGATGAGCACTTGAACCCAAGAATTTAATCCTCGTGAACAAACTCCGGAAGAAAAGATTAACATAAGGATGAAACAAGAGTAAGAATTATGTTATGCGCATGCTTCACCAATTTAAATTGATGACAAGCAACGGATTTGGCATACCACTTATTCTCGTAGAAAGATTAAGATAGATATGGCGCAAACTTGAGAAAGTCTTCAACGATCCACCGGTAGAATTTGAAAAGCACGAATGCATAGATATGATACACGAAGGAAGAAAACTCTTGAACGAACCACCATAAGAATTAAAAATGAACAAAGAAAAGATAAGGAAGACACCGGGAAGAATTAGCAAATGAATGAAGATGCTTGAGAGAATTTAGACCCATGAGAACGAAGAGATCATGAGCCGATTAGAGATCTCTTGAATGATGCACCGGTAGGATTGGAGAATGGTAACTGAAAGCTGAGAATTAATAAATCTGAATTGATGGACACCGGATAATCAAACTGAGAAGACTCTTGAATTGCTCCGGATAGGTGAAAAGAATTCTCACAATCAAACAATTATGAGAGGATGGCCGAGAATGGGGCAAGATATGGAGAAAAACTCTTCTTCGGTCTTCAAATGATGAGAATGGCAACAAGAAGCACCACCAAGAATTATTGAGGCACACCTGAATGAAGAATGGAAAAGTTGAGCCAACGATGAAAAGAATTAGAAAGATCTTGGACAAGGGCATTTGACTGATGATAAATCATTCTTACGTCAAACTTCAAAAAGAATTTAGGATAGCTCCGGGAAAATAGAAGAGTCAGGTAAGATCCTGGAAAAGACCTGTGGGTTAGGGCCCACTCAAGAGAAACACCGTTGAAATGATTTAAAAGAGATGTTGCACTAGTTGAATTAAGTGGCTTGAATACGATAGGACCTCGAAATAGATTGAATGAAAGCAGAGTGGAAACACGAATCTTCGAGATATCTTGCAGCACTCCGGAACAATAGAATAGCGAGAAGTGGATGATTAAGAGGTGCACCGGTAAGAAAAGGTATTTGAAACGAGGAGAAAGATATGATCAATAACGCTTGAATTTAAACCACCAAAGAAGAAAAATGAGTGAAGGTTGACGAACTTGAAGCTCCGTTAGTATCTTCTTGAGCATCACCGGATAAGAAGATTGACGGAAAAGGAATGGAGAGGCTTCCCATCAATAAAATGGATACTTGAATAAGAAATCTGAGTCCTTGAAGAAACAGGGGGGGGGGGGGGGAAAAAAACAAAGGCAACTTGAAGATGGATGTAACAAACACCGTTGAGAAGAAATGATAATTGACCTTGCCGATGTTGAAATGATCGGAACCACTTTGAGAGAAAACACGCCGGTTGAAAAGGGTTGACAACACAATCTCGATGATCAAGACAGATTAGTATTCACATCGGAGTATGAGAACACCACTTGGGAAAGGTATGGAATCAACATTTGACTTTGAAACAACTCGAATACCACAACTCAAAACAAAAACAAAGGGTTGGTTTGCAGAATAAGCCGGAACAAACATATGATAGAGATTTCATCCAAAATTTTCGTGGTGGGGCCTACACGGGCTCGATCGTACAGCACCATCATGTACAAGGCAGTGCACATGACATACGAAGCGTCCCCGAGTCGGCATAGCCAAGGACTCTTTAAGACACAACGAGACGACTGTAAAACCAACCGTGAATAGGCGGACCACTAGACGTCGAACCCCAATTTCATATCATACATCTGTCGGAAAGATATCCTAAGAGCTACTTGAATTCCCACTTATAAACTCCCGAAATTTTCCGGTTATGCAATCAGGTGTTGGGGATACAGGGGAAGCATAATATCTCACCCAAAACTAACAAATCCTACATCCAGCTGTATCCATCCTTCAACACATAACCAAGAAACCTTCGGAAATCGTCTACCTCAACCTTCGAAAAGCATCCATTATACAAGTTATGGCGATACTCCCGAACTCCTGCCCCAGTACTGGGTGGCGTCGAGGTTATCTCACCAACAACTGCATAAAAGAGATTTTCGATGTCGGCGAAACTAAACTCAGGTATTCCAGAACTGCAACGATAAAATTATGACGACAACACCTCAGAGCTCAACTCCCCGGGACACTGCCACAAAACCCCTGACAGGAGGCACCAAGACAATGTTCTCGTCACAAAACCATCGGAACGATTCCAAGATACCTGCGTGATCCTAAATTTTTTTTAGTGAAATTTGAGAAGAGAAGAGTCAAAACTCTGCGTCAGGATGCCTTACCAGAGCGATGAGGAGACTGGGGAGTAAAAAGAATTCCTAAACTCTCCGATATATAATTCCTAAATGAATCAAAACATTTTTCTAGACACAACTCAGCCGCTAAAAACGATCAAGCAGTGGGGCTCCTAAGGTCGGGGAAGGCTCTGATTACAACTTTAACGCCCTCGATGCGGCTATATCTCCCACGTGTCGAAGCGCGACTTAGAGGCATAACCGCATTGAAAGCAATGTCGCAAGTGAGGTAATCTTCACACAACCCAAGTAATACAATAGGGGAAAAAGATACATAGTTGGCTTACAATCGCCACTTCACACAATTACATGAACAAAGCATTACAACATCCAAATACAATCAAGGTCCGACTACGGAACCAAAATAAAAGAAGACTACCCCAAATGCTACACAGATCCCCGATCGTCCTGACTAGGCTCCACTACTGATCAACTGAAAACGGAACAACACAAAGGACAAGGTCTTCATCGAGCTCCTCCTGAGCTTGGTTGCGTGATCTGCACGGTCTCATCGGCACCTGCAAGCTGGTTTTGGAAGTATTTGTGAGCCACGGGGACTCAGCAATCTCGCACCCTCACGATCAAGACTATTTAAGCTTATGGGTAAGGTAAGGTATGAGGTGGAGCTGCAGCAAGTGACTAGCATATATGGTGGATAACATACGCAAATGAGAGCGAGAAGAGAAGGCAAAGCACGATCGAGAAACTATGATCAAGAAGTGATCCTAGAACGACCTACGTCAAGCATGACTCCAACACCGTGTTCACTTCCCGGACTCCGCCGAAAAGAGACCATCACGGTTACACACGCGGTTGATGTATTTTAATTAAGGTCAACTTCAGGTTTTTTACAACCGGACATTAACAAATTCCCATCCGCCCATAACCGCGGGCACGGCTTTCGAAAGTTCAAATCCCTGCAGGGGTGTCCCAACTTAGCCCATCACAAGCTCTCACGGTCAATGAAGGATATTCCTTCTAGCGGGAAGACCCGATCAGACTCGGAATCCCGGTTACAAGACATTTTGACAGGGTAAAACTAAACCAGCAACACCGCCCGAATGTGCCGACAAATCCCGATAAGAGCTGCACATATCTCTTTCTCGGGGCACACTCAGATTGTCTTAGGTACGGGTAGGCCAGCCTAGAGTTGCCCCTGGTGGCCACCGGCAGCTGACAGGTTGGACCAACACTCAGAGGAGCACTGGCCCGGGGGGGTAAAATAATGATGACCCTCAGGAGTGCGACTCCCAAGGGAAAAGAAAAGGCTAGGTGGCAAATGGTAAAACCAATGTTGGGCATTGCTGGAAGAGTTTTACTCAAGGCGAACTGTCAAGGGGTTCCCATTATTACCCAACCGCATAAGGAACGCAAAATCCGGGAACATAACACCGATATGACGGAAACTAGGGCGGCAAGAGTGGAACAAAACACCAGGCATAAGGCCGAGCCTTCCACCCTTTACCAAGTATATAGATGCGTTAATTAAATAAGAAATATTGTGATATCCCAACAAGTAAACATGTTCCAACAAGGAACAACATCTCCATGTTCCAACAAGGAACAAACTTCAAACTTCACCTGCAACTAACAATGCTATAGAAGGGGCTGAGCAAATCGGTAACATAGCCAAACAACGGTTTGCTAGGACAAGGTGGGTTAGAGGCTTGGTTTAACAATATGGGAGGCATGATAAGCGAGTGGTAGGTATCGCAGCATAGGCATAGCAAAAGAGCGAGCTTCTAGCAAGCAAAGATAGAAGTGATTTCGAGGGTATGATCATCTTGCCTGAAAGCCCGCAAGGAAGAAGAATGAGTCCATGAAGAAGACAAACGGATGAAGCCAACGGATCCTCACAAACGCAACGTTACCAGAATACCGAGAAGAAGTACACCGGAAAGAAAGCAAACAACATAGTAAACAATCATCACATAAGCATGGCACGATGCGCAAACAAGTATGATGCATGTCCGGTTTAAAGAGGCATGGCATGGCAAAATGCACAAACGACACTACAAGTTAAGTGGAGCTCAATATGCAACGAGTTGCATATTGACGGAACACCGCATCAATTATTTAGTTCGATCTCGTTTATGTACCCAACAATATTAAATGATGTTAAACATGGCAAGAGGGTGAAGCAAATGAAAACTACCCACCTAGTCAAGTTTAAATGAGGCCGGAAACAACGAACAACAAATTCCGGCAAATCCCCATATGCATATTTTAGATTTGGTGCTGATCTGCCCTAAACACAATTTTAGAGTTATTAAACATGCAAAGCAAGTGCACCATGATAGACTAGGCAAAATTCTACCCCAATTACATATAAAGTTTATTACATTCGGAGTTACGGTTATTTAGTTATGAATTAAAGCATTTTAACATGGCATAGGAGCAAATTTAAACAAACAACATTTTAAACATGCAAGAAAATTGGATATTATTAATCTACACAAAATTCTAAGCAAGTTTCATATATTAAGTTTTACATATGATGCATAGATCATGAGTTATACTATGCATGAAGACTAGGGACTAAACTGTAAACTGGCAGTCTCTTGGATAAATAGGAAAAATCGCTATGCGAAAAAATACAAGTCCCGGGCTGAATCTTAGGCAGCCCAACAGTGCAGGGAGCTCGGGCTGCTCACATTGGGCTTTTGAGGATGGCTGGGTGAGGAGGCACTGGGCCTACTGCGCGCTTGTGGCCCAAGAACACAGGAGGCCGATTTGGGGCATCGCGGTCAACGCTCGACGGTGTGCGGGCTGCAGCAGTCGCCTTGTCCCTGCTCGCGTGAAGCAGAGGTGCGACGAGGCAGTACTTGAGCGGCTGGAGTCCGGAAGCGGCAGCGCAACAGCGGGATCCGACGGAAGAGGCGAGTGGATCCAGACGCGTGGCGGCGTTCTCCGGCGGGGTGGCGCGACCGACGGAGCTGAAGGAGGCAGGCCCGCTGGGGAGGCATGAGGCGAGGCGCTGGACGAGTGGGCGGTCAACGCGGCTCCAGGTGAGCGGGCGCCTCGTCCTGGAAGCAGAGGACGCAGGCGGCAGTGGACCTGGCGCTGGCGTCTCCTAGCGATGAGGATGGGGCAGATCCAGGCGGCAGGGACGACGGGTTCGGCGATGCACTGACTTGGCGCGGACGAAGGCACGGCTCCGGGCGGTGCAGGTAGCAGACGAGGCGGATCCGACTGGCCGGCGCCGGATCCGGGCAATGGCGGCGCGGTGGAGCTCAGGGGCGGCGTTGGGGACGAGAGAGGCCGGCCATGGCGTCGGGCGCCGTGCTCCTCGTTCCCTGCAGGCAGACGACGTTGGGAGAGCAAGGTGAGCACGGGAAGAAGAAGAAAGGAAGAGAAAGGGCATGGGCGCGAGGGAGGAGGAAGGGCCTCGATCCAATCAGGATTTGGGCTCAGGCAGCCTGCGGGTTCGTCCGGTGTTGACAACGAGCTGGAGCGGTGATTTGGTTTGATTGGATGGAGGATGTTGGAAATATGCTCTAGAGGCAATAATAA
The DNA here is from genome assembly GCF_003073215.2 of Triticum urartu. Lineage (NCBI taxonomy): Eukaryota > Viridiplantae > Streptophyta > Magnoliopsida > Poales > Poaceae > Triticum > Triticum urartu. The sequence goes on along the minus strand of NC_053026.1, from coordinate 76,854,048 downwards.
AAGGATTATTATTGTATTTCCTTGTTCATGATAATTGTCTTTTATTCATGCTACAATTGTGTTATCCGGAAATCGTAATACATGTGTGAATACATAGACACCAACATGTCCCTAGTAAGCCTCTAGTTGACTAGCTCGTTGATCAACAGATAGTCATGGTTTCCTGACTATGGACATTGGATGTCATTGATAACAAGATCACATCATTAGGAGAATGATGTGATGGACAAGACCCAATCCTTAACATAGCACAAGATCGTATAGTTCGTTTGCTAGAGTTTTTCCAATGTCAAGTATCTTTTCCTTAGACCATGAGATCATGTAACTCCCGGATACCGTAGGAGTGCTTTGGGTGTACCAAACGTCACAACGTAACTGGGTGACTATAAAGGTATACTACGGGTATCTCCGAAACTGTCTGTTGGGTTGACACGGATCAAGACTGGGATTTGTCACTTCGTATAATGGAGAGGTATCTCTGGGCCCACTCGGTAATGCATCATCATAATGAGCTCCAAGTGACCAAGTGTCTGGTCACGGTACGAGTAAAGTGACTTGCCGGTAACGAGATTGAATGAGGTATTGGGATACCGACGATCAAATCTCGGGCAAGTAACGTACCGATTGACAAAGGGAATTGTATACGGGGTTGCTTGAATCCTCGACATCGTGGTTCATCCGATGAGATCATCGAGGAGCATGTGGGAGCCAACATGGGTATCCAGATCCCGCTGTTGGTTATTGACCGGAGAGCCATCTCGGTCATGTCTACATGTCTCCCGAACCCGTAGGGTCTACACACTTAAGGTTCGGTGACGCTAGGGTTGTAGAGATATGAATATGCTGTAACCCGAAAGTTGTTCAAAGTCCCGGATGAGATCCTGGACATCACGAGGAGTTCCGTAATGGTCCGGAGGTGAAGAATTATATATAGGAAGTGCAGTTTCGGCCATCGGGAGAGTTTTGGGGGTCACCGGTATTGTACCGGGACCACCGGAAGGGTCCCGGGGGTCCACCGGGTGGGGCCACCCATCCCGGAGGGCCCCATGGGCTAAGTGGGGAGGGGAACCAGCCCATAGTGGGCTGGTGCGCCCCCCTTGGCCCACCCCATGCGCCTAGGGTTGGGAACCCTAGGGTGGGGGGCGCCCCACCTGGCCTGGGGGGCACTCCACCCCTTGGCCGCCCCCCCCTAGGAGATCCCATCTCCTAGGGCCGGCGCACCCCCTAGGGGGCCTATATAAAGGGGGGAGGGAGGGGCAGCCGCACCCTTGAGTCTTGGCGCCTCCCTCTCCCCTGCTACACCTCTCCCTCTCGTAGTAGAACGACGAAGCCCTGCTGCGGTGACCCCTGCATCCACCACCACGCCGTCGTGCTGCTGGATCTTCATCAACCTCTCCCCCCCCTTGCTGGATCAAGAAGGAGGAGACGTCACGCTGACCGTACGTGTGTTGAACACGGAGGTGCCGTCCGTTTGGTGCTAGGATCTCCGGTGATTTGGATCACGTCGAGTACGACTTCCTCATCCCCGTTCTTTGAACGCTTCCGCGCGTGATCTACAAAGGTATGTAGATGCAATCCGATCACTCGTTGCTATATGAACTCATAGATGGATCTTGGTGAAACCGTAGGAAAAGTTTTGTTTTCTGCAACGTTCCCCAACAGTGGCATCATGAGCTAGGTCTATGCGTAGTTCTCTTTGCACGAGTAGAACACAATTTGTTGTGGGCGTAGATGTTGTCAACTTTCTTGCCGCTACTAGTCTTATTTTGCTTCAGCAGTATTGTGGGATGAAGCGGCCCGGACCAACCTTACACGTACGCTTACGTGAGACCGGTTCCACCGACTGACATGCACTAGTTGCATAAGGTGGCTGGCGGGTGTCTGTCTCTCCCACTTTAGTTGGAGCGGATTCGATGAAAAGGGTCCTTATGAAGGGTAAATAGAAGTTGACAAATCACGTTGTGGCTTTCACGTAGGTAAGAAAACGTTCTTGCTAGAACCCTATTGCAGCCACGTAAAACTTGCAACAACAATTAGAGGACGTCTAACTTGTTTTTGCAGCAAGTGTTTTGTGATGTGATATGGCCAAAGTTGTGATGAGTGATGAATGATATATATGTGATGTATGAGATGTTCATGCTATTGTAATAGGAATCACGACTTGCATGTCGATGAGTATGACAACCGGCAGGAGCCATAGGAGTTGTCTTTATTTTTTTTGTATGACCTGCGTGTCATTGAGAAACGCCATGTAAATTACTTTTCTTTATTGCTAAACGTGTTAGCCATAGTAGTAGAAGTAATAGTTGGCGAGCAACTTCATGGAGACACGATGATGGAGATCATGGTGTCATGCCGGTGACAAGATGATCATGGAGCCCCAAGATGGAGATCAAAGGAGCTATGTGATATTGGCCATATCATGTCACTATTATTATTTGATTGCATGTGATGTTTATCATGTTTTTGCATCTTGTTTACTTAGAACGACGGTAGTAAATAAGATGATCCCTCATAATAATTTCAAGAAAGTGTTCCCCCTAACTGTGCACCATTGCGACAATTCGTTGTTTCGAAGCACCACGTGATGATCGGGTGTGATAGATTCCAACGTTCACATACAATGGGTGTAAGACAGATTTACACATGCAAACACTTAGGTTGACTTGACGATCCTAGCATGTACAGACATGGCCTCGGAACACAGAAGACCGAAAGGTCGAGCATGAGTCGTATAGAAGATACGATCAACATGAAGATGTTCACCGATGTTGGCTAGTCCGTCTCACGTGATGATCGGACACGGCCTAGTTAACTCGGATCATGTTATACTTAGATGACTGGAGGGATGTCTATCTGAGTGGGAGTTCATTGAATAATTTGATTTAGATGAACTTAATTATCATGAACTTAGTCTAAAATCCTTACAACATGTATTGTAGATCAAATGGCCAACGTTGTCCTCAACTTCAACGCGTTCCTAGAGAAAACCAAGCTGAAAGACGATGGCAGCAACTATACGGACTGGGTCCGGAACCTGAGGATCATCCTCATAGCTGCCAAGAAAGATTATGTCCTACAAGCACCGCTAGGTGAAGCACCTGTTCTCCCTGCAGAACAAGACGTTATGAACGCTTGGCAGACACGTACCAATGATTACTCCCTCGTTCAGTGCGGCATGCTTTACAGCTTAGAGCCGGGACTTCAAAAGCGTTTTGAGAGACACGGAGCATATGAGATATTCGAAGAGCTGAAAATGGTTTTTCAAGCTCATGCCCGGGTCGAGAGATATGAAGTCTCCGACAAGTTCTTCAGCTGTAAGATGGAGGAAAACAGTTCTGTCAGTGAGCACATACTCACTATGTCTGGGTTACATAACCGCTTGACTGAGCTGGGAGTTAATCTCCCGGATGACGTGGTCATTGACAGAATCCTTCAGTCGCTTCCACCGAGCTACAAGAGCTTTGTGATGAACTTCAATATGCAGGGGATGGAAAAGACCATTCCTGAAGTATTTGCAATGCTGAAATCAGCAGAGGTAGAAGTCAAAAAGGAACATCAAGTGTTGATGGCGAATAAAACCACTAAGTTCAAAAAGGGCAAGGGTAAGAAGAACTTCAAGAAGGACGGCAAGGGAGTTGCTGCGCCCGGTAAGCAAGATGCCGGGAAGAAGCCAAAGAATGGACCCAAGCCCGAGACTGAGTGCTTTTATTGCAAGGAAAGTGGTCACTGGAAGCGGAACTGCCCCAAATACTTAGCGGACAAGAAGGCCGGCAAAACGAAAGGTATATGTGCTATACATGTAATTGATGTGTACCTTACCAGTACTCGTAGTAGCTCCTGGGTATTTGATACCGGTGCAGTTGCTCACATTTGTAACTCAAAGCAGGAGCTGCGGAATAAGTGGGGACTGGCGAAGGACGAGGTGACGATGCGCGTCGGGAACGGTTCCAAGGTCGATGCCGTCAGCATGCTACCTCTACATTTACCTACAGGATTAGTTTTGAACCTCAATAATTGTTATTTAGTGCCAAGTTTGAGCATGAACATTGTATCAGGATCTCGTTTAATACGAGATGGCTACTCATTTAAATCCGAGAATAATGGTTGTTCTATTTATATGAGAGATATGTTTTATGGTCATGCTCCGATGGTGAATGGTTTATTCTTAATGAATCTCGAGCGTAATGCTACACATATTCATAGTGTGAATACCAAAAGATGTAAGGTTGATAATGATAGTCCCACATACTTGTGGCACTGCCGCCTTGGTCACATAGGTGTCAAACGCACGAAGAAGCTCCATGCAGATGGACTTTTAGAGTCTCTTGATTACGAATCATTTGACACGTGCGAACCATGCCTCATGGGTAAAATGACCAAGACTCCGTTCTCAGGAACAATGGAGCGAGCAACCAACTTATTGGAAATCATACATACTGATGTGTGCGGTCCAATGAGTGTTGAGGCTCGCGGTGGCTATCGTTATGTTCTCACCCTCACTGATGACTTGAGTAGATATGGGTATTTCTATTTAATGAAACACAAGTCTAAGAACTTTGAAAGGTTCAAGGAATTTCAGAGTGAGGTTGAGAATCAACGTGACAGGAAAATCAAGTTCCTGCGATCAGATCGTGGAGGAGAATACTTGAGTCACGAATTTGGCACACACTTAAGAAAATGTGGAATAGTTTCACAACTCATGCCGCCTGGAACACCTCAGCGTAATGGTGTGTCCGAACGTCGTAATCGCACTCTATTAGATATGGTGCGATCTATGATGTCTCTTACCGATTTACCGCTATCATTTTGGGGCTATGCTTTAGAGACTGCCGCATTCACTTTAAATAGGGCTTCGTCGAAATCCGTTGAGACGACACCGTATGAATTATGGTTTGGGAAGAAACCTAAGCTGTCGTTTCTAAAAGTTTGGGGATGCGATGCTTATGTCAAGAAACTTCAACCTGAAAAGCTCGAACCCAAGTCAGAAAAATGCGTCTTCATAGGATACCCTAAAGAAACTATTGGGTATACCTTCTACCTCAGATCCGAAGGCAAGATCTTTGTTGCCAAGAATGGATCCTTTCTAGAGAAGGAGTTTCTATCGAAAGAAGTAAGTGGGAGGAAAGTAGAACTTGATGAAGTATTACCTCTTGAACCGGAAAATGGCGCAGCTCAAGAAAATGTTCCTGAGGTGCCTGCACCGACTAGAGAGGAAGTTAATGATGATGATCATGAAACTTCAGATCAACTTGCTACTGAACTTCGTAGGTCCACAAGGACACGTTCCGCACCAGAGTGGTACGGCAACCCTGTCTTGGAAATCATGTTGTTAGACAATGGTGAACCTTCGAACTATGAAGAAGCGATGGCGGGCCCGGATTCCGACAAATGGCTGGAAGCCATGAAATCCGAGATAGGATCCATGTATGAAAACGAAGTATGGACTTTGACTGACTTGCCCGTTGAGCGGCGAGCCATAGAAAATAAATGGATCTTTAAGAAGAAGACAGACGCGGATGGTAATGTTACCATCTATAAAGCTCGACTTGTCGCTAAGGGTTATCGGCAAGTTCAAGAGGTTGACTACGATGAGACTTTCTCACCGGTAGCGAAGCTGAAGTCCGTCCGAATCATGTTAGCAATTGCCGCATTCTATGATTATGAGATATGGCAAATGGACGTCAAAACGGCATTACTTAATGGTTTCCTTAAGGAAGAATTGTATATGATGCAGCCGGAAGGTTTTGTCGATCCTAAGAATGCTGACAAGGTGTGCAAGCTCCAACGCTCGATTTATGGGCTGGTGCAAGCATCTCGGAGTTGGAACATTCGCTTTGATGAGATGATCAAAGTGTTTGGGTTTATGCAGACTTATGGAGAAGCCCGCGTTTACAAGAAAGTGAGTGGGAGCTCTGTAGCATTTCTCATATTATATGTAGATGACATACTTTTGATGGGAAATGATATAGAGCTTTTGGACAACATTAAGGCCTACTTGAATAAGAGTTTTTCAATGAAGGACCTTGGAGAAGCTGCTTATATATTAGGCATCAAGATCTATAGAGATAGATCAAGACGCCTCATAGGTCTTTCACAAAGCACATACCTTGATAAGATATTGAAGAAGTTCAATATGGATCAGTCTAAGAAGGGGTTCTTGCCTGTGTTGCGAGGTGTGAAATTGAGCTCAGCTCAATGTCCGACCACGGCAGAAGATATAGAAGAGATGAGTGTCATCCCCTATGCCTCAGCCATAGGTTCTATTATGTATGCCATGCTGTGTACCAGACCTGATGTAAACCTTGCCGTAAGTTTGGTAGGTAGGTACCAAAGTAATCCCGGCAAGGAACACTGGACAGCGGTCAAGAATATCCTGAAGTACCTGAAAAGGACTAAGGAAATGTTTCTCGTTTATGGAGGTGACGAAGAGCTCATCGTAAAGGGTTACGTCGACGCTAGCTTCGACACAGATCTGGATGAATCTAAGTCACAAACCGGATACGTGTATATTTTGAATGGTGGGGCAGTAAGCTGGTGCAGTTGCAAGCAGAGCGTCGTGGCAGGATCTACATGTGAAGCAGAGTACATGGCAGCCATGGAGGCAGCGCATGAAGCAATTTGGGTGAAGGAGTTCATCACCGACCTAGGAGTCATACCCAATGCGTCGGGGCTGATCAAACTCTTCTGTGACAACACTGGAGCTATTGCACTTGCCAAGGAGCCCAGGTTTCACAAGAAGACCAGGCACATCAAGCGTCGCTTCAACTCCATTCGTGAAAATGTTAAAGATGGAGACATAGATATTTGTAAAGTACATACGGACCTGAATGTAGCAGATCCGTTGACTAAACCTCTCCCTAGAGCAAAACATGATCAACACCAGAATTCCATGGGTGTTCGATTCATCACATTGTAACTAGATTATTGACTCTAGTGCAAGTGGGAGACTGTTGGAAATATGCCCTAGAGGCAATAATAAAAGGATTATTATTGTATTTCCTTGTTCATGATAATTGTCTTTTATTCATGCTATAATTGTGTTATCCGAAAATCGTAATACATGTGTGAATACATAGACACCAACATGTCCCTAGTAAGCCTCTAGTTGACTAGCTCGTTGATCAATAGATAGTCATGGTTTCCTGACTATGGACATTGGATGTCAATGATAACGAGATCACATCATTAGGAGAATGATGTGATGGACAAGACCCAATCCTAAACATAGCACAAGATCGTATAGTTCGTTTGCTAGAGTTTTTCCAATGTAAAGTATCTTTTCCTTAGACCATGAGATCGTGTAACTCCCGGATACCGTAGGAGTGCTTTGCGTGTACCAAACGTCACAACGTAACTGGGTGACTATAAAGGTATACTACGGGTATCTCCGAAACTGTCTGTTGGGTTGACACGGATCAAGACTGATATTGTCACTCCGTATAACGGAGAGGTATCTCTGGGCCCACTCGGTAATGCATCATTATAATGAGCTCAAAGTGACCAAGTGTCTGGTCACGGGATCATGCATTACGGTATGATTAAAGTGACTTGCCGGTAACGAGATTGAACGAGGTATTGGGATACCGACGATCAAATCTTGGGCAAGTAACGTACCGATTGACAAACGGAATTGTATACGGGGTTGCTTGAATCCTCGACATCGTGGTTCATCTGATGAGATCATCGAGGAGCATGTGAGAGCCAACATGGGTATCCAGATCCCGCTGTTGGTTATTGACCAGAGAGCCATCTCGGTCATGTCTACATGTCTCCCGAACCCGTAGGGTCTACACACTTAAGGTTCGGTGATGCTAGGGTTGTAGAGATATGAATATGCAGTAACCCAAAAGTTTTTCGGAGTCCCAGATGAGATACTGGGCGTCACGAGGAGTTCCGGAATGGTCCGGAGGTGAAGAATTATATATAGGAAGTGCACTTTCGGCCATCGGGAGAGTTTCGGGGGTCACCGGTATTGTACCGGGACCACCGGAAGGGTCCCGGGGGTCCACCGGGTGGGGCCACCCATCCCGGAGGGCCCCATGGGCTAAGTGGGGAGGGGAACCAGCCCATAGTGGGCTGGTGCGCCCCCCTTGGCCCACCCCATGCGCCTAGGGTTGGGAACCCTAGGGTGGGGGGGGGGCGCCCCACCTGGCCTGGGGGGCACTCCACCCCTTGGCCGCCCCCCCTAGGAGATCCCATCTCCTAGGGCCGGCGCACCCCCTAGGGGGCCTATATAAAGGGGGGAGGGAGGGGCAGCCGCACCCTTGAGTCTTGGAACCTCCCTCTCCCCTGCTACACCTCTCCCTCTCGTAGTAGAACGGCGAAGCCCTGGTGTGGTGACCCCTGTATCCACCACCACGCCGTCGTGCTGCTAGATCTTCATCAACCTCTCCTCCCCCCTTGTTGGATCAAGAAGGAGGAGACATCACGCTGGCCGTACGTGTGTTGAACACGGAGGTGCCATCCGTTCGGCGCTAGGATCTCCGGTGATTTGGATCACGTCGAGTACGACTTCCTCATCCCCGTTCTTTGAACGCTTCCGCGTGTGATCTACAAAGGTATGTAGATGCAATCCGATCACTCGTTGATGGATGAACTCATAGATGGATCTTGGTGAAACCGTAGGAAATTTTTTGTTTTCTGCAACGTTCCCCAACAGAGGAGGAAACCGCGGAGAAGGGGATCAGGGAGGATCCCGATGGTGATTTGATTTTTGGCGGCGGTGAGGAGGAATGATGGGACAGTTCCCCTAGATTTTAGGGTTGGACTGATACATATATAGCATGTGGATTTTAGGGTAGGGGCTACCTCGTCCCTCCGATCGAAATCGGGCGGTCGAGAAAAATATATTAGGAAGTCCAATTAACAAAACAGAGACGTTTTGTAGATGTTTGGGGATGATCCGGACTCATCGGTCACGACTGCTCGGGTTGGGTCCGGGACAATTTTCGGACGCGCGCGCGAGGAGGGCCACGGGCTGACGAGAGAGGTTAGGTTGGGCCTGGCGGTAGGTAGTGGGCTATGCAGATGGTCTTGAGCTGAGAGAAGAGAAGAGAGGGAGGCCCGGCGACTGTTTTCGGAGACCGAAAATGTCCGACGTTAGACCGGCTATATTGCCGCTATAGTTATCCGTTGGGGCGTTAGACGGACTCCGAACGCGATGAAACTTGGCAGGCGGTCTACTAACAACAAAACAACACCGCACACCAACTTTCATCCCATTCCGAGAACATTTTCCGTCCACTTCTGAAATAATATTCGGACGTGCTGCGGGCGCGTGCAAGTGTGTCTGGGCTCAGAATGGATAACAGATGGAACTTGGGGAACCCGGACGAATGCAAGTTTTGAAAACATGATGATGCAATGCACATGATGACATGGCAAGATGCAAGACGCAAGCAAATGACAAGGCAACAACAGCGAATAACTGGACGACACCTGGCGCAACGGTCTCGGGGCGTCACAGATAAGTATCAACCTGCCATGCAGATCAAGAGAGCACTACTAGGGAAAAGGCTAGCTGCAACGCGGGTTTTAGGCCTATCAGCAGCGCGGGTACCCGCGCTACCAATAAGGCTCTACAGCTAAATCTTAGTAGTAGCGATGCCTGTACCCATGCTACCACTATTGACTATAGCAGAAGCGCTTTTCAGGAACGCGCTGCTATTACTTAGCTGTAGCGATTTCCCGGTCCAGCGCTACTGTTATATCTTTCACCATTTCCCTATTCCGGCTTCGATAAACTGCAATTTCTAGATACTAGGTACTACTAGATATCAATTTCATAAAGTATTATAGGTACTAGGTAGTACTCCCTCGGTTCGAAATTACTCGTCGTGGTTTTAGTTCAAATTTGAACTCAAACCACGACGAGTAATTTGGAACCGAGGGAGTACTAGATAACAATTTCATATATACTCAACATGCATCCTCAAGCAGTACAAGGTGACATCGACGACAATCATCATATTTAGTTCTAGATGATATCGACGACGATCATCATATGTAGTTCTACATGATATCGACGACGATCATCATATGTAGTTCTAGATGATATAGACACATACACATATGTAGTTCTAGATGATATCGACGACGATCATCATCCTCAAGCCTGGGCGGTGGGTGTTCCTGATAGTAATTAGGATGGCCTGTCTAGCACGAAGATTCTTGCCAACGAGGAATCTCTTCCACCCAACTGAGTTCAAGTGTGTGCGACCATCTGTGCCCATGCGGTAAGTACATGTGGTGACGGAGCCCCTTGCGGTAAGGCATAGTTCAACTGAGCCTTCTTCATCAGGCTCGATACCACAACTCACAGATAGGTTCTTTGGAAATCTCTGAATAAGAAAAACATATCAATTAATAAATAGCCTAAGCATGTGATTAGACTCTACACTAAAGTATATCATCGACTAGATTTGTAAGTATAACAATACAACATGTATATATCATCAAATTACTACATGCAGTACGTCTAACATATCATTTCATGCCGATCGACCATGGTACTTGTCAGGCGGGTCACGAATGGCACCCCGACAAAGTCATCATGTGGCGGAATTATGTCCCATTGGTTGCACACCTCCTCCTCGCTCAGCCTCATTCTTTGAGCTATGATGGCTTCATGAAGTGGGTTCTCATCATCTTCATTGAGTGGGTCCTCATTATCTTCATCATCTTCGTCATCTTCATCATCTTCCACCAGGTTGATATAAATGACAACCAGCTTGGGTCTTTCTGCTCCGAAGGAGAATCTGATCAACTCACCACCAGTAAGACGCATGCGAGCGAGGAAACGGGCCCATCCATCTCCTCCAATCTGTGACATATTGCGTCCTTTCTTGACCTCCATAGTGTACGGCCCCCAGGAGCCTCAAATGTCACAGTGTCTCCTGTCAGCTTTGAATTTCAACCTCACATTGCATGGGACGATCTATGTAAGAAAAGCAAAATGACACAATGCAGTAATGCCAACACTAAAAATAAAATAGTTGTTACATTTCATCTAATTTCTTACCGCCGCATGACGAAAACTTGGATGGAAGTAGATGCCGAACAGCTTGCCAGTTGGAAGGCTGCTGGCGCACCTTGACTTGCACAGTCGACATAGTGGTGCTGGTGGTGGCGCCATTTTACTAAATCAACTAAATCAAAATGTTCTAAATCAACTAGCCTACTAAATCAACTAAATCAACTAGCCTACTAAATAAACTAAATCAAAATGTTCTAAATTAACTAAATCAACTAGCCTACTAAATCAACTGAATCATATCAACTAAATCGACTAAATCAACTAGCATACTAAATCTAGCATACTAAATCCACTAGCATACTAAATCGACTAAATCAAAATGTTGCATATGAAAGCCTACTAAATCAAAATGTATCAGGGAGGAGGGACAAGGAGGGGCGACTCGAGGAGGGAGAAGATAGTAGGACGGAGGAGGAAGGCGGAGCGAGGAGGGGCCGGCCGGCGGCGAGTGGAGGGAGGACGGATCGAGGAGGAAGGCGGAGCGAGGAGGGGGCGGCCAGCGGCGAGTGGAGGGAGGACGGAGGAGGATGAGGTGACAGTGGCGCAGATCAGGGGAGGGGCGACGGGGAGGGGCGACGGGGGAGGACCGGCGGCGCGGGGGGGGGGGGGGGGGGGGGGGGGGGTGAGGAGGAGACCATGAGTGTGTGTGAGTGTGATCTGTGGATGAGGCTAGTGAGATCTGTAGTTAATTTAGCAGTAGTGATTATTGCCTGAATGCGCTGCTGCTATGTTACGTAGCAGTAGCGCTGTCTATTTTAACGCGCTGCTGCTATAACTGGCCTCGCGGCGGCGTCGTGGGAATTTTAGCAGTAGCGCCGCTTGGAGTGCGCGCGCTACTGATAAACTTGTTTCACCAGCGAGTTTCCACAGCCCGCGCTACTGCTACTTACCAGCAGCGCCTAATTTTATAGCGCGCTGCTGGTAAGATTCTGTGTATAGGCTTTTCCCTAGTAGTGGAGTATTGCATCTTCATGGAGTGGGATAGGTAATATAGGGATACTCTCCTCCCAGCTGACCAACAGCTTGTCTCACACTTCTACTTCACGGGATCTCCGATCACATAGAGTGGGTTACCACTATGGACAACTCATGCGGTGGGTCTCAAATCCATCTCCATCGATGCATTATCTATTATATTACGTGATAGACCCTTTGTGAAGGGATCTGCCAAATTTTTCGACGTTTGGATATAATCCAACGTAATAACTCCGGAGTTCCTCAATTTTCTGACAGATTTCAGTCTCCTCTTCACATGCCTTGAGGACTTCATATTGTCCTTTGAACTGTTTATTTTGACGATCACAGTTTGATTATCACAGTTCATCAGGATAGGGGTATTGGTTTTTCAACTATAGGTAAGTCCATCAAGAGTTCACGAAGCCACTCTGCTTCAACAGTGGCAGTGTCTAATGCTGTGAGTTCTGCTTTCATAGTTGACCTTGTTAAGATGGTCTGCTTGCAAGACTTCCAGGAAATAGCGCCACCACCAAGTGTGAAAACATAACCACTTGTGGCCTTAATCTCATCAGCATCAGATATCCAGTTTGAGTCACTATAACCCTCCAGTACCCTTGGATACCCGGTGTCACTACTACAAAAACAGCTATAGCCAATATGGACACTAATGGCACACTGTACATGTGGTGCGCCATTACTAAATACTAATGGCGCACCATGTGTTGGTGCGCCATTAGTGTGCAAATACTAATGGCGCACCACATCCACGGTGCGCCATTAGTAATTTTTTTTTTAATTTTTTCAAAACTACTAATGGCGCACCGTGGGAGTGGTGCGCCCGCCATTAGTAATTATATTTCAATTTTTTTTCAATTTTTTTATTTTTGTTTTTTAAACTACTAATGGCGCACCGTGGGAGTGGTGCGCCATTACTAGTTGAACTAGTAATGGCGCACCACTCCGACGGTGCGCCATTAGTAATTTGGCCCAAACATTCCCCCGAATGCACACCCCCCCTGGACCGCCTTTTCAGTTTCAAAAAAAAAGAAAATGATAGAAATGTCAAAAAAAATAAAAGAAAATAAGATTCTCATGTGATATGTGGTCTAGTTGTTAGCAAAATTTATAAACATGAATTTTCGACTTTTTTGCAAAATCTCTCGAGAATTTGTAAAAATGGGCATAACTTTTGCATACAAACTCGGATGAAAAAGTTTTTTATATGAAAAATCATCTGCTCGAAAAGTTACCTCCGAATTTAACAGAACATTTTCAAAATCCTCAAAAACCTAACCGAAAAAAGATACGGGGCTTTTAAGATCTGGAAAGGCAAAAAAATCCAAAAAAAATTCAAACTTACTAATGACGCACCTGCCCATGGTGCGCCGTTACTATCTTCCCGCCTTCAAAATTCAAAATAAATAAAAAAAATAAAAAAAGTTACTAATGGCGCACCTACCCATGGTGCGTCATTAGTATCTTCCCGCCTTCAAAATTCAAAATAAATCAAAATAAATAAATAAATTTAGTAATGACGCACCTGCCCACGGTGCACCATTACTATGCCGTATATATGGCTGGGCGTGTCCTCTCCTCCTTACCTCTTCATTTTTCTCCTCCACTCCACCTCTCCTCCACTCCATCTCCTCCTCTCCTCCACTCCATCTTCCCTTCTCTCCTCCACCATACTACCCTCCTCCTCTCCGGCGACCTCCTCCTCTCCGGCGACCTCCTCCTCCTCCTCTCCGATGACCTCCTCCTCCTCTCCGGCGACCTCCTCCTCCCTCCTCTCCGGCGACCTCCTCCTCCCTCCTCTCCTCCCCTCCCCTCACGGTTTCTCCTCCCTCCTCTCCGGTGACCTCCTCCTCCCTCCTCTTCGGTGAGCTCCTCCTCCCTCATCTCCGGTGAGCTCCTCCTCACTCCTCTCCGGTGAGCTCCTCCTCCCTCCTCTCCTCCCATCCCCTCATGGTTTTTCCTTCCTCCTCTCCGATGCTCCGGTGAACTCCTCTCCGGCGACCTCTTCCTCCTCTCCGGCGATGTAGGCGAGCGCCTCTCCGGTCACCTCCTCCTCCTCCTCTCCGGTGAACTCCTCTCCGACAAAAGAACACGGAAAAAGAACGTACAAGATCCAAAAATGGGAACAAAATTTGAAATAATATCGTGCAAAAAAACAAGCAAAAAATGGGCAAAAAAACCACGATCCAGATCCAAATTCAAAATTCAAAAATAGCAATGGCGCACGGTGGGGGTTAGACGATGCGCCACTACTATTTTCCCGCCTTCAAAATTCAAAAATACTAATGGCGCACCGTGGTCTATACTAATGGCGCACCAGTGGCCTATACTAATGGCGCACCGTGGCCTATACTAATGGCGCATCAGCGGTGCGCCATTAGTATACCAGATACTAATGGCGCACCACAGGTGCGCCATTAGTAAAAAATACTAGTGGCGTGGTACTAGTGGCGCACCAGTAGTGCGCCATTAGTAGGCAAAACTGGTGCGCCACTAGTAGGCCTTTTCCTAGTAGTGTGTAGTGAATCCCATAGCTCGCGGTGCCTTTCAAATAGCGCATAACTCTCTCAAGCGCATGCCAATGATCATCTCCCGGTTTTGACACAAACTGACTCAGCTTGCTCACAGCAAAAGAGATGTCAGGCCTCGTGGCACTCGCCGAATATATAAGCGAGCCAATAATCTGAGAATACCTCAGTTGATCTCTAGCAATCCATCGGTTCTTTTGAAGCAACACACTAGCATCATATGGAGTTGGAGAAGGCATGCAGTCGCTATACCCAAAATGACTCAAGACCTTTTCCACATAGTGAGACTGAAATAGTGTGATCCCACCATTCTCATCTCTCAACAGCTTGATGTTTAAGATAACATCAGCTACTCCTAGATCCTTCATCTCAAAACAGCGAGATAAGAAATCCTTAACCTCCTTGATTAAATCAAGTTTGGTTCCAAAGATAAGTATGTCATCGATATACAGACAAAAAATAACTCCTTCGCCCCCACCATAGCGATAGTACACGCACTTGTCACCATCGTTTACTACAAAGCCGGCAGCAGTTAATGTTCTTTCGAACTTCTCATGCCACTCTTTAGGAGCTTGTTTAAGGCCATATAAAGACTTCAATAGCTTGCACACCTTTCCTTCCTGACCAGGTACTACAAAACCATCTGGCTGATCCATGTAAATTTCCTCCTTCAACTCTCCATTGAGGAAAGCTATCTTAACGTCCATTTGATGAACGAGAAGACCATGCGAGGCAGCCAGTGATAGTAGCACCCGAATTGTGGTCAGTCTAGCCACGGGTGAGTAAGTGTCAAAGAAGTCTTCACCTTATTTCTGGGTATAACCCTTGGCCACAAGCCGTGCCTTGTACTTTTCAATCGTACCATCAGGTCTAAGTTTCTTCTTGAACACCCACTTACATCCTACAGGTTTGCACCCATAAGGACGGTCAATGATCTCCCAGGTACCGTTAGCTAAGATGGAATCCATCTCGCTACGTACAGCTTCCTTCCAGGAGTCAGCATCAGGAGATGCATAGGCTTCTGAAATAGTCCGGAGTGTGTCATCCACGAGGTACACAATGAAATCATCACCAAAGAACTTTGCAGTCCTCTGTCTCTTGCTCCTCACAGGAGTTTCATTGTCACCCTCAATAGGATTCTCAGCGTGTTTCATCGCAATGGTGGGTTCAGGAATTACAGTGAATTCCTCACTAGATGGAGTAGGTATCTCCCGATTGGATGAACTCGACATATCCTTCATAGGAAATATGTCCTCAAAGAAAGTTGCATCATTCGACTGCATAATCGTACCAACATGCATGTCAGATACCTCAGATTTTATTATCAAAAATCTATAGCCGATGCTATGAAAAGCATAGCCCAGAAGAACACAATCCACGGTTTTTGGTTCAAGCTTGCGCTTCTTGGGAATTGGTATATTGACTTTTGCCAAACAACCCCAAGTACGTAGGTAAGAGAGTTTCGATCTTTTCCTTTCCCATTCCTCAAACGGAGTCATGGTCTTATGCTTTGTGGGAACTCGGTTTAGGACATGACACGCAGCCATTAGCGCCTCCCCCACCATTCCTTGGAAAGACCCGATGTGTCTAACATGGTGTTAACCATATCAGTTAGAGTTCGGTTCTTTCTTTCGGCTACCCTATTTGACTGAGGTGAGTAGGGAGTGTTGGTGAACGTAGCAGAATTTTAAAATTTTCTACGCATCACCAAGATCAATCTATGGAGTCATCTAGCAACGAGGGAGAGATGAGTGCATCTACATACCCTTGTAGATCATGAGCGGAAGCGTTCAAGAGAACGGGGTTGATGGAGTCGTACTCGACATGATCCAAATCACCGATGATCCTAGCGCCGAACGGACGGCACCTCCGCGTTCAACACACGTACGGAACGGAGACGTCTCCCGCACCTTGATCCAGCAAGGAGGAGGGAGAGGTTGAGGAAGAGGGTTCCAACAGCAGCACGACGGCGTGGTGGTGGTGGAGCTGCAGTACTCCGGCAGGGCTTCGCCAAGCTCTTGCGGAGGAGCAGAAGTGTTGGGGAGGGGAGGGGCTGCGCCAGGGATGTATTATGCAGCCCTCCCCTTACCCCTCTATTTATAGGGGAAGGAGGAAGGGGGCCGGCCGCCTCTAGATCTCATCTAGAGGGGGGGGCAAGGGGAGGGGGCTTGCCCCCCAAGCAAGGGGGGCGCCCCCTTTAGGGTTTCCCCCCAACCCTAGGCGCATGGGCCCAAGGGGGGGGATGCGGCCAGCCCATGTAGGGCTAGTTCCCTTTCCTCTACAGCCCATTAGGCCCTCCGAGAGAGGTAGCTGATGGGTTTCGTAGTAATTTCAAAAATTTTCCTACGCACACGCAAGATCATGTGATGCATAGCAACGAGAGGGGAGAGTGTTGTCTACGTACCCAACGCAGACCGACTGCGGAAGCGCTGACACGACGTAGAGGAAGTAGTCGTACGTCTTCACGATCCAACCGATCAAGCACCGAAACTACGGCACCTCCGAGTTCGAGCACACGTTCAGCTCGATGACGATCCCCGGACTCCGATCCAGCAAAGTGTCGGGGAAGAGTTTCCGTCAGCACGACGGCGTGGTGACGATCTTGATGTACTACAGCAGCAGGGCTTCGCCTAAACTCCGCTACAGTATTATCGAGGTATATGGTGGCAGGGGGCACCGCACACGGCTAAGGAATAGATCACGTGGATCAACTTGTGTGTCTAGGGTGCCTCTGCCTCAGTATATAAAGGAGCCAAGGGGGAGGGGGGCGCCGGCCAGGAGGAGGGCGCAGGAGGAGTCCTACTCCTTCCGGGAGTAGGACTCCCCCCCCCCAATCCTATTCCAACTAGGATTCCCAAGGGGGAAGAGGGAGAGGGGGGCCGGCCACCTCTCCTAGTCCTAATAGGACTAGGGGAGGGGGGAGGTGCGCAGCCACCTTGGGCTGCCCTTTCCTTTCCACTAAGGCCCATGAAGGCCCATATGGCTCCCGGGGGTTCCGGTAACCTCCCGGTAACCCGGTAAAATCCCGATTTCACCCGGAACACTTCCGATATCCAAATATAGGCTTCCAATATATCAATCTTTATGTCTCGACCATTTCGAGACTCCTCGTCATGTCCGTGATCACATCCGGGACTCCGAACAACCTTCGGTACATCAAAACATAAACTCATAATAAACTTGTCATCGTAACGTTAAGCGTGCGGACCCTACGGGTTCGAGAACAATGTAGACATGACCGAGACACGTCTCCGGTCAATAACCAATAGCGGGACCTGGATGCCATATTGGCTCCTACATATTCTACGAAGATCTTTATCGGTCAGACCGCATAACAACTACGTTGTTCCCTTTGTCATCGGTATGTTACTTGCCCGAGATTCGATCGTCGGTATCTCAATACCTAGTTCAATCTCGTTACCGGCAAGTCTCTTTACTCGTTTCGTAATACATCATCTCACAACTAACATATTAGTTGTAATGCTTGCAAGGCTTATGTGATGTGCATTAGAGAGGGCCCAGAGATACCTCTCCGACAATCGGAGTGACAAATCCTAATCTCGAAATACGCCAACCCAACATGTACCTTTGGAGACACCTGTAGAGCTCCTTTATAATCACCCAGTTACGTTGTGACGTTTGGTAGCACACAAAGTGTTCCTCCGGCAAACGGGAGTTGCATAATCTCATAGTCATAGGAACATGTATAAGTCATGAAGAAAGCAATAGCAACATACTAAACGATCGGGTGCTAAGCTAATGGAATGGGTCATGTCAATCAGATCATTCAACTAATGATGTGATCCTCGTTAATCAAATACAACTCTTTGTTATGGTTAGGAAACATAACCATCTTTGATTAACGAGCTAGTCAAGTAGAGGCATACTAGTGACACTCTGTTTGTCTATGTATTCACACATGTATTATGTTTCCGGTTAATACAATTCTAGCATGAATAATAAACATTTATCATGATATAAGGAAATAAATAATAACTTTATTATTGCCTCTAGGGCATATTTCCTTCAGTCTCCCACTTGCACTAGAGTCAATAATCTAGTTCACATCGCCATGTGATTTAATAGCAATAGTTCACATCACCATGTGATTAACACCCATAGTCCACATCGATATGTGACCAACACCCAAAGGGTTTACTAGAGTCAGTAATCTAGTTCACATCGCTATGTGATTAACACCCAAAGAGTACTAAGGTGTGATCATGTTTTGCTTGTGAGATAATTTTAGTCAACGGGTCTGTCACATTCAGATCCGTAAGTATTTTGCAAATTTCTATGTCAACAATGCTCTGCACGGAGCTACTCTAGCTAATTGCTCCCACTTTCAATATGTATCCAGATTGAGACTTAGAGTCATCTGATCAGTGTCAAAACTTGCATCGATGCGTAACCCTTTACGACGAACCTTTTGTCACCTCCATAATCGAGAAACATATCCTTATTCCACTAAGGATAATTTTGACGCTGTCCAGTGATCTACTCCTAGATCACTATTGTACTCCCTTGCCAAACTCAGTGTAGGGCATACAATAGATCTGGTACACAGCATGGCATACTTTATAGAACCTATGGCTGAGGCATAGGGAATGACTTTCATTCTCTTTCTATCTTCTGCCGTGGTCGGGCTTTGAGTCTTACTCAACTTCACACCTTGTAACACAGGCAAGAACTCTTTCTTTGACTGTTCCATTTTGAACTACTTCAAAATCTTGTCAAGGTATGTACTCATTGAAAAAACTTATCAAGCGTCTTGATCTATCTCTATAGATCTTGATGCTCAATATGTAAGCAGCTTCACCGAGGCTTTCTTTGACTTTGGTCTTTCTTTGAAAAACTCCTTTCAAACATCCTTTATGCTTTGCAGAATAATTCTACATTATCTCCGATCAACAATATGTCATTCACATATACTTATCAGAAATGTTGTAGTGCTCCCACTCACTTTCTTGTAAATACAGGCTTCACCGCAAGTCTGTATAAAACTATATGCTTTGATCAACTTATCAAAGCGTATATTCCAACTCCGAGATGCTTGCACCAGTCCATAGATGGATCGCTGGAGCTTGCATATTTTGTTAGTACCTTTAGGATTGACAAAACCTTCTGGTTGCATCATATACAACTCTTCTTTAATAAATCCATTAAGGAATGCAGTTTTGTTTATCCATTTGCCAGATTTCATAAAATGCGGCAATTGCTAACATGATTCGGACAGACTTAAGCATAGATACGAGTGAGAAACTCTCATCGTAGTCAACACCTTGAACTTGTCGAAAACCTTTTTGCGACAATTCTAGCTTTGTTAGATAGTAACACTACTATCAGCGTCCGTCTTCCTCTTGAAGATCCATTTATTTTCTATGGCTTGCCGATCATGTGCCGACTGGCAAGGTTTGTCACCAATTGTCACTATTTAACTTTTTTCTGTACATGGATCCGGATCTCAATTTCATGCTCGAGCCTTTCGCGAATCTGGCTCCCTCGCTTCTTCATTTAGTTTGTAGCGTTCATGCGATTGATCTAGTGCCATGACTTCCGGACGAGAAGCTTTTTACGTCACTCGGTTGCGGGGATGCTTATCTCTGGTCTCGATCTACGAGGGTTTCCGTAGTATTCTGGATTCTGAAGTTTCTTGTGCCTTATCTTGCTCCTCCAATGGGTAGGTGTCCTTGAACATTTTCTGTGATGTACTCTGTCTAGTAGGGGCAGTACCTTTACCTCGTCAAGTTTACTGTCTCCACTCCTTCTTTCGAGGGAACTTCGTTCTCCAGGATATAGTTTTCGATTTAGACACGGAAATATTGTCATTGCGTGCTCTTTCTCCCAGGTCTGTGAATAGAAGGTTATATTCTCAATGTGGGTTTGTTTTGGATGATCCTATGCAAGAAGCATTTCCGATTTGAGTTTGGCTATTCAGGATATGGAAACGCTTTTTAGGTCTGATATAGGCAGTTCAGCAACCTCACATTGTAGAACGACGTTAGCGTTTCATGGCCAAACGCATAGGTTCGCTGGTGTCGTCTCCACAGATTTAGATGGTGCCTAGTTAATGTGTGCGCGTGTGGCCGGTCAGGTATTTTGTCTTTTATTTTGTTAATCGCTGTTTTCGGGCGCCTACTCCAACATCGTAGTGGTATAGGTCTGGAGTGACATTGATAGATTGTCTGGATAATCCAGTTAAAGTACGTTATGACGTTCGTCCACTCACTTACGATATGGCTGGTTCCAGGTGGTTGTGGTATGTGAATATTCGCACATTGTTTTATTGAGACCTTCTAAGACTCGTACTCTACTAGTTTGTCTCCGCACTCAGATGTAGAAACTTTCTTTTCTTGTCCGGTATAGCGTATTGTACCACACTCTGATTCTTTATGACTTTTTCAATTATTTATTCTGGTGTGTAGTTCTAGTTTAGATACTCCTCTGCTCGCCTGATTGAATCCTCCAGGTCATCGTGTGAAGGTTCAGCACTGTACCTTCCGCTATGCTTGGCCTAAGCTAGACTTCATGGGGAACCGATCACATCAGTATGTCTTATTTCATGAATGTCAGTTTGCTCGCTCCGGAGAACGTGTTATTCTTAGTCATCTTCATCTGATGGCATGGTTGCGTCAAGCATCAATGGATTATTCAATATAATGTCGATTTTCCAAATCCTCAGATGGGTTTCTTTTCGTGCGATATTATGGTAGGAGCCCTACCAATTTGACCTATAAGCGGATGTGCTCACATAGTCCGCTTGTCGCATTCTCATTATTACTGTGTGATATTTTTTGGTGTTGCAAGTATGTATTGAATATGTGTTATCACTACGATCGAGATCCAATAAACTTTTTCATTGGGTGTATGACCATCGAAGGTTTTATTCATGTAAGAACAACAATTATTCTTCACTTATAATGAATAACCGTATTGCAATAAACATGATCAAATCATATTCATGCTCAACGCAAACACACTTATTTTAGGTTCAACACTAATCCCGAAAGTATAGGGAGTGTGCGATGATGATCATATCAATCTTGGAACTACTTCCAACACACATCGTCACTTCACCCTTAACTAGTCTCTGTTTATTCTGCAACTCCCGTTTCGAGTTACTACTCTTAGCAACTGAACTAGTATCAAATACTGAGGGGTTGCTATAAACACTAGTAAAGTACACATCAATAACATGTATATCAAATATACTTATGTTCACTTTGCCATCCTTCTTATCTGCCAATCACTTGGGGTAGTTCCGCTTCCAGTGACCAGTCCCTTTGCAGTAGAAGCACTTAGTCTCAGGCTTAGGACAGACTTGGGCTTCTTCACTTGAGCAGCAACTTGCTTGCCGTTCTTCTTGAAGTTCCCCTTCTTCCCTTTGCCCTTTTCTTGAAACTAGTGTGTCACCATCAACACTTGATGTTTTCTTGATTTCTACCTTCATCGATTTCAGCATTACGAAGAGCTTGGGAATCGTTTTCGTTATCCCTTGCATATTATAGGTTCATCACGAAGTTCTACTAACTTGGTGATGGTGACTAGAGATTCTGTCAATCACTATCTTATCTGGAAGATTAACTCCCACTTGATTCAAGCGATTGTAGTACCCAGACAATCTGAGCACATGCTCACTAGTTGAGCGATTATCCTCCATCTTTTAGCTATAGAACTTGTTGGAGACTTCATATCTCTCAACTCGGGTATTTGCTTGAAATATTAACTTCAACTCCTGGAACATCTCATATGTCCATGACGTTCAAATTCTTTGAAGTCCCATTCTAAGCCATTAAGCATGGTGCACTAAACTATCAAGTAGTCATCATATTGAGCTAGCCAAACGTTCATAACGTCTGCATCTGCTCCTGCAATAGGTCTGTCACCTAGCGGTGCATCAAGGACATAATTCTTCTGTGCAGCAATGAGGATAAACCTCAGATCACGGATCCAATCCGCATCATTGCTACTAACATCTTTCAACACAATTTTCTCTAGGAACATATCAAAATAAACACAGGGAAGCAACAACGCGAGCTATTGATCTACAACATGATTTGCAAAATACTACCAGGACTAAGTTCATGATAAATTTAAGTTCAATTAATCATATTACTTAAGAACTCCCACTTAGATAGACATCCCTCTAATCTTCTAAGTGATTACGTGATCCAAATCAACTAAACCATAACCGATCATCACGTGAGATGGAGTAGTTTTCAATGGTGAACATCGTATGTTGATCATATCTACTATATGATTCACGCTCGACCTTTCGGTCTCCGTGTTCCGAGGCCATATCTGCATATGCTAGGCTCGTCAAGTTTAACCTGAGTATTCTGCGTGTGCAAAACTGGCTTGCACCCGTTGTAGATGGACGTAGAGCTTATCACACCCGATCATCACGTGGTGTCTGGGCACGACGAACTTTGGCAACGGTGCATACTCAGGGAGAACACTTCTTGATAATTTAGTGAGAGATCATCTTATAATGCTACCGTCAATCAAAGCAAGATAAGATGCATAAAAGGATAAACATCACTGCAATCAATATAAGTGATATGATATGGCCATCATCATCTTGTGCTTGTGATCTCCATCTCCTGAAGCACCGTTCATGATCACCATCGTCACCGGCGCGACACCTTGATCTCCATCGTAGCATCGTTGTCGTCTCGCCAATCTTTATGCTTCCACGACTATCACTACCGTTTAGTAATAAAGTAAAGCATTACATCGCGATTGCATTGCATACAATAAAGCGACAACCATATGGCTCCTGCCAGTTGCCGATAACTCGGTTACAAAACATGATCATCTCATACAATAAAATTCAGCATCATGCCTTGACCATATCACATCACAACATGCCCTGCAAAAACAAGTTAGACGTCCTCTACTTTGTTGTTGCATGTTTTACGTGGCTGCTACGGGCTTAAGTAAGAACCAATCTCACCTACGCATCAAAACCACAACGATAGTTTGTCAAATAGACTCCGTTTTAACCTTCGCAAGGACCGGGCGTAGCCACACTCGGTTCAACTAAAGTTGGAGAGACAGTCGCCCGCAAGCCATCTATGTGCAAAGCACGTCGAGGGAACCGGTCTCGCGTAAGCGTACGCGTAAGGTTGGTCCGGGTCGTCTCGTCCAACAATACCGCCGAACCAAAGTATGACATGCTGGTAGGCAGTATGACTTGTATCGTCCACAACTCACTTGTGTTCTACTCGTGCATATAACATCAACATAAATAACCTAGGCTCGGATGCCACTGTTGGGTTTCGTAGTAATTTCAAAAAAATTCCTACGCACACGCAAGATCATGTGATGCATAGCAACGAGAGGGGAGAGTGTTGTCTACGTACCCACGCAGACCGACTGCGGAAGCGATGACACGACGTAGAGGAAGTAGTCGTACGTCTTCACGATCCAACCGATCAAGCACCGAAACTACGGCACCTCCGAGTTCGAGCACACGTTCAGCTCGATGACGATCCCCGGACTCCGATCCAGCAAAGTGTCGGGGAAGAGTTCCGTCAGCACGACGGCGTGGTGACGATCTTGATGTACTACAGCAGCAGGGCTTCGCCTAAACTCCGCTACAGTATTATCGAGGTATATGGTGGCAGGGGGCACCGCACACGGCTAAGGAATAGATCACGTGGATCAACTTGTGTGTCTAGAGGTGTCCCCTGCCTCCGTATATAAAGGAGCAAGGGGGGAGGGGCGCCGGCCAGGAGGAGGCGCAGGAGGAGTCCTACTCCTTCCGGGAGTAGGACTCCCCCCAATCCTATTCCAACTAGGATTCCAAGGGGGAAAGAGAGAGAGGGGGCCGGCCACCTCTCCTAGTCCTAATAGGACTAGGGGAGGGGGGGGGCGCAGCCCTTGGGCTGCCCCTTTCTCCTTTCCACTAAAGGCCCATAGGCCCATATGGCTCCCGGGGGGTTCCGGTAACCTCCCGGTACTCCGGTAAAATCCCGATTTCACCCGGAACACTTCCGATATCCAAATATAGGCTTCCAATATATCAATCTTTATGTCTCGACCATTTCGAGACTCCTCGTCATGTCCGTGATCACATCCGGGACTCCGAACTAACTTTCGGTACATCAAAATGCATAAACTCATAATATACTGTCATCGTAACGTTAAGCGTGCGGACCCTACGGTTCGAAACAATGTAGACATGACCGAGACACGTCTCCGGTCAATGACCAATAGCGGAACCTGGATGCTCATATTGGCTCCTACATATTCTACGAAGATCTTTATCGGTCAGACCGCATAACAACATACGTTGTTCCCTTTGTCATCGGTATGTTACTTGCCCGAGATTCGATCGTCGGTATCCAATACCTAGTTCAATCTCGTTACCGGCAAGTCTCTTTACTCGTTCCGTAATACATCATCTCACAACTAACATATTAGTTGTAATGCTTGCAAGGCTTATGTGATGTGCATTACCGAGAGGGCCCAGAGATACCTCTCCGACAATCGGAGTGACAAATCCTAATCTCGAAATACGCCAACCCAACATGTACCTTTGGAGACACCTGTAATGCTCCTTTATAATCACCCAGTTACGTTGTGACGTTTGGTAGCACACAAAGTGTTCCTCCGGTAAATGGGAGTTGCATAATCTCATAGTCATAGGAACATGTATAAGTCATGAAGAAAGCAATAGCAACATACTAAACGATCGGGTGCTAAGCTAATGGAATGGGTCATGTCAATCAGATCATTCAACTAATGATGTGACCTCGTTAATCAAATAACAACTCTTTGTCTATGGTTAGGAAACATAACCATCTTTGATTAACGAGCTAGTCAAGTAGAGGCATACTAGTGACACTCTGTTTTGTCTATGTATTCACACATGTATTATGTTTCCGGTTAATACAATTCTAGCATGAATAATAAACATTTATCATGAAATAAGGAAATAAATAATAACTTTATTATTGCCTCTAGGGCATATTTCCTTTAGTAGCCCCTCTCGGTGGACCCCCGGAACCCCTCCGGTGGCCCCGGTACAATACCGATATGCCCCCGAACCTTTCCAGTGACCGTATGACAACTTCCTACATGTAAATCTTAACCTCCGGACCATTCCGGAACTCCTCGTGACGCCCGGGATCTCATCCGGGACTCCGAACAACATTCGGTAATCACATACAAGTCTTCCTAACAACCATAGTGTCACCGAACCTTAAGTGTGTAGACCCTACGGGTTCGGGAGACATGCAGACATGACTGAGACGACTCTCCGATCAATAACCAACAGCGGGATCTGGATACCCATGTTGGCTCCCACATGCTCCACGATGATCTCATCGGATGAACCACGACGTCAAGGATTTAATCAATCCTGTATTCAATTCCCTTTGTCCAGCGATATTGTACTTGCCCGAGATTCGATCGTCGGTATCCCGATACCTTGTTCAATCTCGTTACCGGCAAGTCTCTTTACTCGTTCCGTAACACATCATCCCGTGATCAACTCCTTGGTCACATTGTGCACATTATGATGATGTCCTACCAAGTGGGCCCAGAGATACCTCTCCGTTTACACGGAGTGACAAATCCCAGTCTCGATTCGTGCCAACCCAACAGACACTTTCGGAGATACCTATAGTGTACCTTTATAGCCACCCAGTTACGTTGTGACGTTTGGCACACCCAAAGCACTCCTATGGTATCCGGGAGTTGCA
The DNA here is from genome assembly GCF_003073215.2 of Triticum urartu. Lineage (NCBI taxonomy): Eukaryota > Viridiplantae > Streptophyta > Magnoliopsida > Poales > Poaceae > Triticum > Triticum urartu. Next base: position 76,827,799 of record NC_053026.1, on the reverse strand, counting down.
CAATCTCATGGTCTAAGGAAATGATACTGGACATTAGAAAAGCTTTAGCATACGAACTACACGATCTATGTGCTAGGCTTAGGATTGGGTCTTGTCCATCACATCATTCTCCTAATGATGTGATCCCGTTATCAACGACATCCAATGTCCATGGTCAGGAAACCGTAACCATCTATTGATCAATGAGCTAGTCAACTAGAGGCTTACTAGGGACATGGTGTTGTCTATGTATCCACACATGTACCTGAGTTTCCTATCAATACAATTATAGCATGGATAATAAACGATTATCATGAATAATGTAATATAATAATAACTAATTTATTATTGCCTCTAGGGCATATTTCCAACAGTCTCCCACATGCACTAGAATCACTAATCTAGTTCACATCGCTATGTGATTAACACTCACAGGTCACGTCGCCATGTGACCAACATCCAAGAGTCTACCAGACTCAATGATCTAGTTCACATCACTATGTGATAAACACTCAAAGAGTTCTGGGTTTGATCATGTTATGCTTGTGAGAGAGGTTGTAGTCATCGGGTCTTTCCATATTCAGATCCCTATGTATTTCGCAAAACTTGATGTTGTAGATGCTGCTACCACGTTCCACTTGGAGCTATTCCAAATTATTGCTCCATTATACGTATCTGGTATCTCTACTCAGAGCTATCCGGATAGGTGTTAAGCTTGCATCGACATAACTCTTTACGTCGAACTCTTTATCACCTCCATAACCGAGAAACATTTCCTTATTCCTCTAAGGATAATTTCGACCACTATCTGGTGATCCAGTCCTAGATCACCTTTGTACCCTCTTGCCAGACATGTGGCAAGGCACACATCAGGTGCGGTACTCAGCATGGCATACCGTATAGAGCCTATGACAAGAGCATAAGGGATGACCTTCGTCCTTCCTCTTTCTTCTGCCGTGGTCAAGCTTTGAGTCTTACTCAACTTCACACCTTACAACTCAGGTAAGAACCCCTTCTTTGACTGATCTATTTTGAACTCCTTCAAAAACATGTCAAGGTGTGGGTTCTTTGAAAGTATCATCAGGCATCTTGATCTATCTCTATAGATCTTGATGCCCAATTTTTAAGCAGCTTTATCCAGGTCTTCCTTTGAAAAACACTCTTCAAACAACCGTTTATGCTTTCCAGAAATTCTACATTATTTCGGATCAACAATATGTCATCCACATATACTTATCAGAAATGTTGTAGTGCTCCCACTCACTTTCTTGTAAATACAAGTTTCTAGCAAACATTGTATAAACCTAAAAGCTTTGATCACTCCATCAAAGAATATATTCCGACTCTGAGATGCTTGCTCTAGTCCATAGAAGGATTGCTGGAGCCAGCATACCTTTTAGCATCCTTAGGATCTACAAAACCTTTTATTGTATCACATACAACTTTTCTTACGAAAACTGGTAAGAAAACTTTTTTTGACATCCATCTGTAAGATTTCATAATCGAAAAATACAGCTAATGCTAACATGATTACGACGGACTTATGCATCGCTACGGGTGAGAAATTCTCATCGTAGTCAACTCCTTGAACTTGTGAAAAGACTCTTTCCCACAAGTCGAGCTTCATAGACGGTAACATTACTGCCCACGTCCGTCTTCTTCTTAAAGATCCATTTATCTCAATGGCTTGCCGATCATCGGGCAAGTCCACCAAAGTTCATACTTTGTTCTAATACATGGATCCTATCTCGGATTTCATGGCTTCTAACCATTTGTCAGAATATGGGCCCACCGTCGCTTCTCCATAGCTCGTAGGTTCATTGTTGTCTAACAACATGATATCTAAGACAGGATTACTGTACCACTCAGGAGTAGCACATATCCTTGTCGACCTACGAGGTTCGATAGCAACTTGATCCGAAGCTTCATGATCACTATCATTAACTTCCTATTCAACAGACGTAGGTGCCACAGAAAACATCTTTCTGTGTTGCATCACTTTCTGGTTGAAATAAAGGTTCAACAACCTCATCAAGTTCTATCTTCCTCCCACTCAATTCTTTCGAGAGAAACTCCTTCTCGAGAAAGGACGCGTTCTTAGCGACAAACAATTTGCCCTCGGATCTGAGATAGAAGGTATACCCAACTGTAACCTTTTGGTATCCTATGAAGATGTGTTTGTCCGCTTTGGGTTCGAGCTTCTCCGGCTGAAGCCTTAAGCATCGTAACCCCAAACATTAAGAAACGACAACTTCGGTTTCTTGCCAAACCAATGTTCACACGATGTCGTCTCAACAGACTTAGATGGTGTCCTATCTAAAGTGAATGCAGCTGTCTTTAACGCATAACCTCAAAATAAAAACGGTAGATCGGTAAGAGACATCATAGATCACACCATATCTCATAGGGTTCGATTACGACGTCCGGACACACCATTACCCTGTGGTGTTCCAGGTAGCTTCAACTGTGAAACAATTCCACAATGTCTTAAGTGATTGCCAAACTCATAACTCAGAAATTCTCATTGATCAGATCATAGGAATTTGATCTTCTTGTTATGATGATTCTTAACTTCACTCTGAAATCGCTTGAACTTTTCAAATGTTTCAGACTTGTGCTTCATTAAGTAAATATACCTATATCTACTCAAATCGTCAGTGAAGATGAGAAAATAGCGATATCCACCGCACACTTCAATTCTCATTGGATTACATGCATCGGCATGTTTGATTTCCAACAAGTCACTTGCCCATTTCATTGTAACTGAAAACGGGGTCTTAGTCATCCTGCCCATGAGGCATGGCTCGCATGTGTCAAGCGATTCAAAATCAAGTGACTCCAAACATCCACCGATATGGAGTTTCTTCATCCATCTTATGCCAATATGACTTAAGCGACAGTGCCACGAGAAAGTGGTACTATCATTATTAACTCTACATCCTTTGGCGTGAACATGTGTATCACCACGACCGAGATTCAATGAACCATTCACATAGGGTGCATGACCATGAAAGGTATCATTCATGTAAACAGAATAACCATTATTCTCTAACTTAAATGAATGACTGTATTGCAATGAACATGATCTAATCATATTCATGCTCAACGCAGACACCTGATAACATTTATCTAGGTTCAATACTAATCCCGAAGGCAGATGGAGCGTGCGATGGTGATCTCATCAACTTTGGAAACACTTCCAACACACATCGTCACCTCGCCCTTAGCCAGTCTCCGTTTAGTCCGTAGCTTTTGCTTCAAGTCACCAGTAATAGCAACTGAACCGGTATCCAATACCCAGGTGCTACCAGGAGTACTAGCGAGGTACACATTAATAACACGTATATACTTTGTTGAAGTTGCCAGCCTTCTTATCTACCATGCATTTGGGGTAATTCCGCTACCAGTGACCGTTCCCCTTACAATAGAAGCACTTAGTCTCGGGTTTGGGTTCAACCTTGGGTTCCTTTACTGGAGCGGCAACTGGTTTGCCATCCATGAAGTTTCCCTTCTAGCCCTTGCCCTTCTTGAAACCAGTGGTCTTGTTAAACCATCAACACTTGATGCTCCTTCTTGATTTCTACCTTTTGCAGTCTTAAGCACCGCGAACAGCTCCGGGATCAACTCCATCCCTTGCATGTCATAGTTCATCACGAAGATCTAGTAGCTTAGTGATAGTGGCTAGATAACTCTATCAATCACTATCTTATCTGGAAGTTTAACTCCCACTGCTTTAAGTGATTGTAGCACCCAGACATTCTGAGCACATGCTCACTAGTTGAGCTATTCTCCTCCATCTTGTTGGCTAAAGAACTTTTCAGAGGTCTCACACCTCTCAACACGGGCATGAGCCTGAAATCCCAATTTCATCTCTTGTAACATCTCATATGTTCTATGGCGTTTAAAATGTCATTGGAATCCCGATTCTAAGCCGTAAAGTATGGTGCACTAAACTATCAAGTAGTCATCAGGACGTGTCTGTCAGGTGTTCACAACATCCACAGACGACGTTGTAGGGGTTTGCACATCGAGCGGTGCATCAAAGACGTAAGCCTTCTATGTAGCAGTGAGGACACTCCTCGAACTACAGACCCAGTCCGCATCATTGCTTACAATATCTTTCAACTTGGTCTTTCTCTAGGAACGTATTGAAACAGGGAGCTACAACGTGAGCTATTTATCTACAACATATTTGCAAAGACAATTTAGACTATGTTCATGATAATTAAGTTCATCTAATCAAATTATTTAATGAAATCTCACTTAGATAGACATCCCTCTAGTCATCTAAGTGATACATGATCCGAGTCAACTAGGCCATGTCCGATCATCACGTGAGATGGACTAGTCATCATCGGTGAACATCTTCATGTTGATCGTATCTTCTATACGACTCATGCTCGACCTTTCGGTCTTCCGTGTTCCGAGGCCATGTCTGTACATGCTAGGCTCGTCAACTCAACCTAAGTGTATTGCGTGTGTAAATCTGGCTTACACCCGTTGTATTCGAACGTTAGAATCTATCACACCCGATCATCACGTGGTGCTTCGAAACAACGAACCTTCGCAACGGTGCACAGTTAGGGGGAACACTTTTCTTGAAATTATTGCGAGGGATCATCTTATTTTAGCTACCGTCGTTCTAAGAAAATAAGATGTAAAACATGATAAACATCACATGCAATCAAATAGTGTCATGATATGGCCAATATCATTTTGCTCCTTTTGATCTCCATCTTCGGGGCTCCATGATCATCGTTGTCACCGGCATGACACCATGATCTCCATCATCATGATCTCCATCATCGTGTCTTCTTGAAGTTGTCTCGTCATCTATTACTTCTACTACTATGGCTAACGCTTTAGCAATAAAGTAAAGTAATTACATGACGTTTATGTTGACACGCAGGTCATAAATAAATTAAGACAACTCATATGGCTCCTGCCAGTTGTCATACTCATCGACATGCAAGTCGTGATTCCTATTACAAGAACATGATCAATCTCATACATCACATATATCATTCATCACATCCTTTTGGCCATATCACATCACAAGGCATATGCTGCAAAAACAAGTTAGACGTCCTCTAATTGTTGTTGCAAGTTTTTACGTGGCTGCTATAGGTTTCTTAGCAAGAACGTTTCTTACCTACGCAAAAACCACAACGTGATATGCCAATTTCTATTTACCCTTCATAAGGACCCTTTTCATCGAATCCGATCCGACTAAAGTGGGAGAGACAGACACCCGCTAGCCACCTTATGCAACTAGTGCATGTCAGTCGGTGGAACCTGTCTCACGTAAGTGTACGTGTAAGGTCGGTCCGGGCCGCTTCATCCAACGATGCCGCCGAATCAAGATAAGACTAGTAACGGCAAGTAAATTAAAAAAATCGACGCCCACAACCACTTTGTGTTCTACTCGTGCATAGAAACTACGCATAGACTTAGCTCATGATGCCACTGTTGGGGAACGTAGCAGAATTTTAAAATTTTCTACGCATCACCAAGATCAATCTATGGAGTCATCTAGCAACGAGGGAGAGAGGAGTGCATCTACATACCCTTGTAGATCACGAGCGGAAGCGTTCAATAGAACGGGGTTGATGGAGTCGTACTCGACGTGATCCAAATCACCGATGATCCTAGCGCCGAACGGACGGCAACTCCGCGTTCAACACACGTACGGAACGAAGACGTCTCCCGCGCCTTGATCCAGCAAGGAGGAGGGATAGGTTGAGGAAGAGAGCTCCAACAGCAGCACGACGGCGTGGTGGTGGTGGAGCTGCAGTACTCCGGCAGGGCTTCGCCAAGCTCTTGCGGAGGAGGAGAAGTGTTGGGGAGGGGAGGGGCTGCGCCAGGGATGTCTTATGCAGCCCTCCCCTTACCCCTCCATTTATAGGGGAAGGAGGAAGGGGGCCGGCCCCCTCTAGATCTCATCTAGAGGGGGGGGGCAGCCAAGGGGAGGGGGCTTGCCCCCCAAGCAAGGGGGGCGCCCCCTTTAGGGTTTCCCCCCAACCCTAGGCGCATGGGCCCAAGGGGGGGATGCGGCCAGCCCATGTAGGGCTAGTTCCATTTCCTCTACAGCCCATTAGGCCCTCCGAGAGAGGTGGCCCCTCCCGGTGGACCCCGGAACCCCTCCGGTGGCCCCGGTACAATACCGATATGCCCCCGAACCTTTCCGGTGACCGTATGACAACTTCCTACATATAAATCTTCACCTCCGGACCATTCCGGAACTCCTCATGACGTCCAGGATCTCATCCGGGACTCCGAACAACATTCGGTAATCACATACAAGTCTTCCTAACAACCCTAGTGTCACCGAACCTTAAGTGTGTAGACCCTACGGGTTCGGGAGACATGCAGACATGACTGAGACGACTCTCCGGTCAATAACCAATAGCGGGATCTGGATACCCATGTTGGCTCCCACATGCTCCACGATGATCTCATTGGATGAACCACGATGTCAAGGATTTAATCAATCCCGTATTCAATTCCCTTTGTCCAACGGTATTGTACTTGCCCGAGATTCGATCGTCGGTATCCCGATACCTTGTTCAATCTCGTTACTGGCAAGTCTCTCTACTCAGTCCGTAACACATCATCCCGTGATCAACTCCTTGGTCACATTGTGCACGTTATGATGATGTCCTACCGAGTGGGCCCAGAGATACCTCTACGTTTACACGGAGTGACAAATCCCAGTCTCGATTCGTGCTAACCCAACAGACACTTTCGGAGATACCTGTAGTGTACCTTTATAGCCACCCAGTTACGTTGTGACGTTTGGCACACCCAAAGCACTCCTACGGTATCCGGGAGTTGCACAATCTCATGGTCTAAGGAAATGATACTTGACATTAGAAAAACTTTAGCATACGAACTACACGATCTATGTGCTAGGCTTAGGATTGGGTCTTGTCCATCACATCATTCTCCTAATGATGTGATCCCGTTATCAACGACATCCAATGTCCATGGTCAGGAAACCGTAACCATCTATTGATCAACGAGCTAGTCAACTAGAGGCTTACTAGGGACATGGTGTTGTCTATGTATCCACACATGTATCTGAGTTTCCTATCAATATAATTATAGCATGGATAATAAACGATTATCATGAACAATGAAATATAATAATAACTAATTTATTATTGCCTCTAGGGCATATTTCCAACAGGGAGGCGTCCTCTCATGGATTATACCATGTTCCGCACAAAACAGATCAAATTCATTGGAAAAATACTCTCCACCACGATCGGACCTAAGCCATTTAATTTTTCGATCAAGTTGGTTCTCTGCCTCAGCTTTATAGTTTTTGAAGAAAGTTAAAGCCTCATCTATTGATTTCAGGAGATACACATAACAATATCTAGTGGAGTCATCAATCAACGTCATGAAGTATCTCTTTCCACCTTTTGTCAACACGCCATTCATCTCACAAAGATCAGAATGTATAAGCTCTAGTGCCGCCAAGTCTCTTGCCTCTGTAGTCTTATGGGACTTGCGAGGTTGCTTAGCTTGCACACATACTTGGCACTTAGAGCCTTTGACAATAGAGATTTTCGGAATTAAATTCATATTGGCTAGCCGCGTCATGCAACCAAAGTTAATGTGACAAAGTCGTGAATGCCAAATATTAGACTCATTGTTGTGGCAAACATTATTAATAATTTTAGTGCAAATATCTGACAAAGACAGGCGGAACAAGCCTCCGCTCTCATAGCCTTTTCCAACAAATTGTCCATACTTAGAAATTACAACTTTATTGGATTCGAAAACCAACTTAAAACCATCTCGACATAAACGGGAACCGCTAACGAGATTTTTATTTATGGACGGCACATGATGAACGTTCTTCAGACGCACAGTCTTCCCCGAAGTAAACTTCAGATCGACCGTACCAACACCTCGAACGATGGCATGTGACCCGTTCCCCATCAGCACAGGTGAAGTCCCTGTTGCCTGGTAAGAAGAAAACATGGAGGCATCAGCACAAACATGTACATTGGCACCGGTGTCAATTAACCAATCAGGGGATTGAAATATTGAAAGGATGGTAGGAAAAATATCGTACCCTGATTCCTTCATATCAATATCACCGATGACAACATTAGTGGACTTGCCGCTCTTCTCATGTTCGCGCTCCTCAAAGCGGTTAGGACACTTCGGAGCCCAGTGATTAGGATCACCACAGACATGGAAAATTGCCTTCCCCTTCTTATGAGAATTCTTCTTGAAGTTGGTAGAATGTGATGGCTTGTTCTTTGTATCAAACTTGCCTTTGCCCTGAGTTTTGTTCTTATTGTTTTTGAACTTGTTGGGCTGGGAGTTCTTCTTCTGTACCATGTGGGCACTAGAACCTCCCTTAGTAACTCGAGCACGTGTGTCCTTTTCTCTCGCCTTCTCTTCAACATCAAGCGTACCAATGAGATCCGCAACGAAAAACTCTTGTCTCTTGTGTTTCAGGGAAGTATCAAAATTGTTCCACGAAGGTGGAAGCTTGGCAATGATGCCTCCGGCAACAAATTTGTCCGCAAACACACACTGGAAGTACTCAAATTTTTTTGTGAGCGACTGTATCTCATGAGCCTGCTGTACAACAGGGCGCTCATCAGTCATCTTGTAGTCATAGAATTGCTACATGACGTACAACTCGTTGCCGGTGTCCGAGGCACCAAACTTGGCCTCGAGCACAGCCCACACGTTCTTGACGTTGTCAAACGACATATACGAATCCACAATGGAGTCATCAAGAACACTCAGAAGAGCGCCTTTAAAGAGGGTATCGATCTTCTCGAAAGCTTCCTGCTGTGCTGGATTAAGATCGCCCTCAGGCTTGCCCTTGGTGGAGTCATAGCAGCCCATGGTCTGAAACCAGTAGACTGCTCTCATGCACCACCTCTTGTATTGCGCCCCCTTAAAGGCATGGGGCTTCAGATGCGCAGCAAAACCACTCGGAGTAAATTGCCTATAATCAGGTTTTTGGATTGTTGGAAATATGAGCAAGTTACTACAAGATTTAATCCGAATAATTAGAAGATAAATCATGACTACGGTAGCAGAGATTAAACTAATCATGCGAACTAGCATAGCAGATGAACAAATCATATCTAGGGCACATACTAGAAACATGAATTCTACCACGATCTCGAACAGGAAGGATAGAATCACATACGGTGCAGCGGGAGCAGCACCGCCGGCGTTGACGTTGTCGCCCATGTCGTCGAGGATGAGGTTGCCGAGGTCGGGGAAGAAGTCGTTGTTCGCGAAGTCGTCGCTGCCAGCAATCGTGCGAGTGTGCTCCCCAAAAATCTGATCGCCCCTCTCCCGTACAGGATCACGAGAGGCGGGGTTCCGGAGGCCTGCTATCCCTTCTCCCGATGCACGCTGAAAGGAGGGATGGAGAAGACTTGCTTGGCGGCGCAATGATCTGGAACGGTGGTGAGAAACCATACGAAGCGGCGACGGCTAGGGTAGACGTCTGCCTGAATATATAGTGCGGGCCGGGTAGGTCGTGGGAGTAAACCCCACGTCCGAGTCGTCACGATCCAAAAGAATCGGAAACGGTTCAGTAATTAATGTGTCCGTTAATTATTAATTAATGAATCATTAATTTTCCCGAGCAGCAAAAATATAGAAAACGTGCATAGCTCTGTCCTCGGCTCGGCTCAATCCCGCAACCCGCGGCGCGGCGCGGCGCGTCGTGACTAGGCGTGGCTAGCGAGGAGGATGAGCGCGCGTGTTGGTCTCCTCTTCTCATGCTCATACAAGTGGTAGAAGAGCTCTTCTTATAAAGAGGTGCAACTCTTTCTCAACTTCCAGGATGGGACTAAACTTTAGCCTCACTCACTCCACTCACATGTATGCATGAATGGGCCAAGAGAATTTGAGAATTTTAGTTGGGCTTTGGGCCAAAGGCCTACTAGCAAAATTCCAACAATGTCAGGGGGCTCTTTCTTATTTGATCGCTTCATCATCAGACGGGTCAGCTTTTAAAAAACGGAATGATACTTGCAAACCACGACGTGTAATTTGGAACGGAGGGAGTAACTGGGATGCTCACGAGTTGTTTTGAATCTGATTGCCTAGAGCTTATTAATGCTTGCAATGGGATAGCTGAAACACAGTCCATATACAACTACCCTTGCTTTTTGCTTCCATATAGCACAGAGGATTAGATCAGTCTCTTTTGTTCACTACCTAAGAGGCAAACATGGTGGCCGACTCTTTAGCAAGAAAGTCTTTTGGTTCCCAAGTTGTTTCTTGGGGTGATAACCTCTTGGTTTTCTCTTAGCCTAACTGGTTAAAGAAGTACTCCCTCCGTAAACTAATATAAGAGCATTTAGAATACTAAAAATAATGATCTAAACGCTTTTATATTAGTTTACAGAGGAAGCAAGTAAATATTATTTGAATTTTCATAAAGTTTGCCACAAGTTCAATAAAAAAAAGACACAATGCGGTTTATTTAATTTCTGGGAGCACTGAATGCCAGCCCAAAAATTAAAATTATTACAAACAGAGGAGCTCTAAAAGTAACTAAAAACAGAAGATTAAGCTAGTGACGTTCAAGGATGGCACACACACATGGGTGAGACAAGATAGATCGATAAGATCACCTAGCTAAAACGAGCTAGGATACGTACTTGCAGCAACTAACGTGGTAGCATCCTCCACTTGGTTCCAGACTTTTGCTGCCTCACTGCAGCTGCTTGTCGCTGTTGTCGGTTGCTACTATCACAGAACGAAATTCTTGGCCTTTTCTTGTGCTTCTTGGCCTCCGCCTCCCACCTCGACCAGGTGCCAGGGTCACAAGATTTGAGACTTTTGAGTAGTACGACCTCACTAAGAGATCCAAGGCGTGAGATGTCCGTAGCTGCAAACCCCGTTACATCATGGCAAAGTAGTTCAAGGGTGGTGAGGACAGCCATGGCTCCATTTGCGACAGTCACCTGTGGAAGCTTGGGGGCATCGATGATGAGTCGCTTGAGTCTCTCAAATTTGCCTGCCGCCAAACTGAAGGTGCAGCTCCCGAATCTGTCACTGACCTCTTCGAGCTGCAGGTGCTCCAAGTGACTTAGTTGTTCCAGGGCCGAGAGGGCCTCGCTGTCAAGGCCAGTGGAGAAAAGATGAAGCTCTGAGAGATATTCCAGCTTGTACATGAAGCCCGGTAGACCCTCGCTGAGGCTTCCGCGCAGCTTGACGGATTTGAGCAAGCAAGTTTCTGAATATGACAGGGGGTTCATAAAATCTAGCGAGTGCTCACCAAAATCAATTGATAGGCACTCGAGCCCAAATCGCCTCCGCAGGGAGTCGGCAAGAAGGCCAGACAAATCTTGGGTTGGGGCCGTGCTCGTGCTCCCCCACCGCATCTTAACCTTCTTGAGATTGTGCATGTGGAGCATAATATGTTGGAAACCTTGGCGGTCGTCCACGAGGAACCCTGCCACACTCTCCAGCTTGCTGTTGCTGCTCTTGAAAACTCTCTCCACGTCCTTGCTTGTAATCGGGATCTTCTTCTTGCTGCATAGCTCACTGGGGAGTTGAAACTCGCCGAAAAGGTGGGCAAGCCGCGGCAGGAGGAGGACCTCAATCGGCAGTTCCCTGACGTTGCTGTCCCGGGCGTCCAGAGTCTCAAGCTGATGTAGCCTCCTGATCCTCTTGGGAATTCTGCAGCAGTCCGTGTCCCTGATGCTGAGGTACTTGAGGTGTATCAGCTGGAAGATTTTGCATAGCGCTTGTTCGTCGATGCCTTTGGAGCCCTCCAGATCCAGCACCCGGAGGAACTCGCTCTCCAGCAAGTCCTTAAAGGCGCTGTTCACGATCGTCAATGACCTGATGAAGGAGTAACGTTTGAGGTCAACGTCGCAGGGTGCACCAACCCTGCAGTCGTCGTCCGTGTGGACGGCGAGCCGACGGGTACGGATGCCTCCGCGTGCGGCTTGAACAGGCACATTGTTGCGGATGAGGTCGGTGAAGTTCCGACGGAGGGACTCGCTGAGAAGAAAGTCAAGCAACACACCGTGAACCTGACACATCTTCACTTCGGCTGCCGGCACCAGATTCTCTCTGCTGCTCTCCACTGGCTCCACGAGGTGGCGCTCGATCAGCTCCCGGAAGAGTTCATGGCAAGCGGCGTTCTTATCCAGTCGCCCGTCATGCTCCACGAAGCCTTCAGCTATCCACCGCCGGAACAAGCTTTTCCTCTTGATGGGGTGACCCTTGGGGAACATTGTAACAGACAACAAGCAAGTCTTGACACGGTGGCAGGTTAGGCCGTCGAAGCATTCCACGAGGACTTTTTTCAGTTCTGCAAAGGCAGGTTGCTCGCCCTGGCCTGTTACGCGGTTACCTAGCGCGAGAGCCTCGCGGTCCCAGTCACTCTGTTTCAGTTCTGTCCATATGGGTCTCAAATACTTGGCTGCACTGACCACTGCGAGGGGTAAACCGTGGCATCCGTTACAGATGCCTTGTGCAAGTTGTTTCAACGAATCGGCAGCATTCGGCACTCCAACTTCTTGCCAGAACAGTTTCTTAGTCTCCTCATTGTCGAGACCTTCCATTTTGTACACGAAACTAGTGCTGGAGCTGCAGTACTTAGCGACACGTTGGACACTTGTGCTCACAACTATCCTGCTACTTTTCTCATTTTGAGGGAAGACATTCCTCAGGAAGTCCCAATCTTCTTCTTGTTGCAAACCGTCAATTACAATGAAGTACCTGAACACATGCATATGGGAACACAAATCAGCTAGGATTATGATGGCTAATTAATTAACCTCACTAATAATCTAGTAAAACTATCAGAAAACATGCCAATAAAATTGTATATGGCTTTGCCAATATTTAGGCCTTCAACAAATTTGCCATGTTATCTTCAATAAAAATGCTGCGGAAAAACAAATACAACACATTCGCGATGGGTATATCCTAATATATTAATATGACACATTTGCCATGGGTATGTCATAATATAATTATCATAGTATATCAATAAGATCACAAAAATGACACCGTAATTAGAAACACAATTGCCATGATATAGTCTTATGAAAAACAATTTTCAGAATGTTGATTTGCCATGTTCATTGAAAAATGCCATGGCAACTTAAGAACATCGTATGAAATTAGACATGGAAATATAGCCATGGCAATTTATGTTTGTAAGAATATATCACATGGTCATCGCCAGATTTATGAAAGAAGTCTTTTTCTTGCCATGACCTAAAGCAAAACCGTTCTTAAGTTGCCATATGTATCAACTGAAAAAATGTGATGTCCCTTGCTTAAAATTTGAAATTTCACTACCCGTAGCTCAGATATAAGCATGCAGTACTCAAATGTCAAATTGACTGAGAAAAAATGGAACAACAAAAGAACTCAAATAAAAAGCTTCAGAGAGAGCATACTAAAAATGTGTGTCGATGACCACAACACATAAATTCAATGACGACGTTGAGACCGGCCTCCTCCCCGTGCCCGTTGTTGGGCCAGACCTCCTCCCCGCGCCCTCGTCGAGCCCCGCCTCCTCTCGCGCCGTTGTTGAGCCCGACCTCCTCCCGTGTGGCCACTTGCACGCCGCTCGGAAGTAGCCGATGGGGATGACGACAGTGGCACCTGCGGACGTCGACGGAGACAAAGACGGGCGCCGTCAAGGCCTCTTCCTCACCGCCGCGGTGGCCTAGAAACAGCGACACCCATGGGGGAAATACGCTGATGAGATGTCAAGGCATCTCCAATGATTGTAAGATAGTTGTTGGTAGACTTTGCCACATAGGATTTTTAATGATGTGTCATACAATAAATGAGGGAAGATAGCAAGATTGTAAGTACATGAACCAACACCCCTTGCACAAGCTCCAAGGTAGAATGAGAGAGCACATTATTTATTATTTCCTATTGGGCAAACTAGATACAATCCATTGAAGTTGTTGTATGTTAGGTGTTGGTTGATGACATGGCATATTTTACCAACAAGTTAACATACAAACTGTTGGAGATGCCCTCAGCAACGCCTAGCGCTGGACCAGCACCACCGTGCCCCCGTAGGCCACCACCGCGCATCCCCCAGCGACCATGACGCGCAGCCCCACAGCGACAACAAGACGCGCAACCCCCGCCACCAACACCGCGCCCCCGGCCCCCACCACCGCGCCCCCCGGCCACCAACACCGCATCGAGCCTAGCCCTCCCCCGCCCACACCGCACGCATGGAGAAAACGCCGGAATCACTGGGATCCGCGACTGCCGCCGCAACACCTCGTTGGGAGACATTGGTCGACTGGGAGCACATCTCTGGGTGGGCGAGAGGGAATGTGAGATTTTGGGGAGAGATAGCCGAGGTTGTTCACTGGATCGGCGCCTATGCGGAAGGTTCCATGATGCCAATGTGGCGACATGATTGCGCTAAGATCCGTGATAGTAGGAGATCCAACGGCAAAACAGGGTTTCGCGGGGAAGGACGAAAATGTGACCGTCGACCAGTTATCATTTTGGGCAAACTCTGCTTCCTGATCCATTCAGCTGGCTGTATCCTTGTAGTTAGTCCGTATGTCCCAAAATACTTGTCGGAGAAGACTATTTCTTTGACAAATACATTTTAATTACTAAATTAGTGATCTAAACACGCTTATATTTCTTTACAAAGAAAGTATTTTCTAATAGAGAAAGTATTTAATTTGCCATGCGCTGCGGCCATTTACTCTAAGTTCTTACAATTCAATAAGGAAAAGCAACATAGCAATATCTTAGAGTACCCTGTTTGAGGTTATAAGTTTGTGTGTAAAGTGCTTAGCTACCTAGAAAAGATAACATATTTCATGTTTATAGCTTATAATATCCTGGTGATGCAACAAAAGGACCGACTTATGGCCAGTATCAGGGGTTGTTGAAAATATTTTTATTGTAGATGAAAGGAGATAAATGCAATTATTGGCCCAATTGTGTAGAATATGCAAGGGTCTAACTTAATTGTTGAGCCATTAATTATGAATTAGACCAGTTCAAACCATTGTTTCAATCTTCACTAATATATTTCTCTCAATGTGAAAAGAATCCAATTTAATGTGCAACTATAACGTGGGACGTGTTTGGTTACTTTCTGAGCAGGGTCTGGTTGAGAGGAGGAAAAGAGCCAGGCTGGGCAGGGCCTGGCTAAGAAAAAACGAGGCAGAAAACGACGTTGTAAGGTAGTTTGATTGCCTGCATATGGGATCTTATCAGCGTTAAAGCAATTTTCACCCGGCGTTTGGTTGTATACATGCATGGGTATTAGGAGTTAACCACTGCACTTAAACCACACACCTCAGAACTTGCCGCGATACGACGGAAGCAGAGCACGTCGTCTGCGCTGGTCCATCCCATCTCTAAAGCATAGAGGAGCTGACACTGGTGACCTTCGAGCTCGCCGCGGCGCAGGCAAGAGCAAGGGACACCGGCGAGGAGAAGAAGAAGACGACGCCCGAACAACTAGACGAGGCACGACAAGAGGCGGACCGGGGCGAAGGCAAGCGCACGGCGGTGCAGGAGGAAATCGCTGCGCCAGGGAAGACGCACGCATGACCAGGGCCACGTGCCAGGCCACAGAGGCCAGGTTGGAGACTTGGAGGCTGTGATGCGGAAGATACTCGCGGCGAACGCGTCGACCGAGACCGCCGCGGGCCAAGCCGGGCCGTCCGTCGAGTCTCCCTTGAGCCGAACTCAAGAAGGTCAAGGACGCGGAGGTGCGGAGCCAGGACAGGCTGGCGCAGCTTGTGGGCCGACTCCTCGAGGTTGGCGATCGCGTCCAGCTTGGTGTAGAGCGCGGTCATGGCAGAGGCGAGGGGGTCGAGCTGCCGGACGAGCGCTGCCTCGGAGCGCCGGGGCCACGTAGCGGCAGCCGAGGCGCGCGGCGACATGGGAGCCGAGGTAGAGCGCGCTGAGCGCGTGGGCGACGTGAGAGCCGAGGCAGAGCGGGTCGAGCAGGCGGGTGTCCTCGGCGGCGGAGAGCGAGCGGTGGAGGCTGGAGGCGCACGACATGGCCTTGCCCGGCACCTGCACCTGCATCTGCCCGAGGTGGAGGCCGCGGAGCTGCTCGGCCAGTGCGACAGCGGAGGCCTGGTTGCCGCCGAGCATGGCGAAGTGGCCGACAAGGTCGTTGTTGGTGATGCGGAGCTCATAGTTCTCGAGGCGGAGTGCGGCGGCGTCGGGCGCAGCGTCTGCTAGATGGCTGAGGCCTGAGGCTCGGGGTGAAGGCGGTGGCGCGTGGCGACGGCGTGGGGCTCGAGACGAAGGGGCTGCCACGCGGCGATGGGCCGAGGCTCGGGAGGAAGGGGCTGCCACCGCGCGGCGACAACACCAGCAGAGGTGGACTTGCGGCCCGGCGCTGCGGCGGAGGCCTCGAGGCCGGAGATGGGCTCACGGAGGCAGGCGGCGGCATGATTAAGGATAGGTGATTATGTGCTAACATGTTCCGAGCGAGTCACCCATGTGTGCTCTATAGCATCGCTGGAAACTGCCGATTCAACCGTTTTCAGAGAGTCAAGCCCGGATGTGTGTCACGCAGGCCCAACAATACTTACGTGTAACCAAACAACCAAACACTAAAATGATGCTGCATACAGCGGGCGTGATTGCGATTTTGTGGGCAACCAAATGCGTCAATGATGTCCGGGCATGTCCCCTTTGAGCACCTGCTTATTCTTATTCTTGCACACAATTATGTCTCCCAAATTGTCGAGACACAAACATATGATTGTTTAGGTGGTTGGTCCCACAAGAGAGAGGATGGAAAAAAAAGAGAAGCTGTTTCAGGTGGGCAAATCCGACGTAGCGGACCGCTCGCACACGTCCGGACACCTTCGTATCAATCTCATGTATGAAATGGATTTGGGGATTTATAGCGTGGAAGTGGAGGTTCGGTTGTAAATGGTACACAAATTTTTTTAGCTGACTGCACGCTTCCGCAGTAACCATCTGCGTCGTCAATTTGTCTAGTTGTTTTTTTAGGGTAATTTGTCTAGTTGTTAGATTAAGAAACTATGGGGAGAAATTGTAAATGGTCAGCGAATATATGCGTTTACTAAATACAGTATACGTTAAAAAATCAAGACACAAAATAGAAAATCGTGGGGAGAAATTGTATTACCTCTTGTGCTCAAGGTCTTTCCGCAGAATATTTTCCAACTCGGCAGCAGAAGTATTGGAGATCTGGCCTGCAACGTTGCCAACTTGTATCAGGATCTCCCTCAAGAGCTCCGCTGCGCCATTGCTCCCGGAAGCCTCATTGTCGTCAGGCCGTACCATGACCATAGCATGACAGTCGAACGGCTCCTGGTCGCCGAAAGTGCCACAGGCTTGGTAGATTGCCCTTGCGAGGGCAGTCTTCCCGACGCCGCGAACCCCCAGGATGGAGATCACCCTCAGCTCTCTGGGCTCACCTTCGACTTGCTTCAGCAGATCTACGAGATCTTGCTTGAAACGGTCGATGCCCACAAGAGGAGATGCGCCGTGGTCGCTGGACAGCAACCTTGAAGTCGAAGGAGTGTGGGTGCCTCCGTTTGGGGACATGGATGGACCAGCAGTGAGCACAGACGCAGCTTGAGCAGCTGCGCCACTCTGGCCGGTACATGCGGGGAAGCTCGGCTTGTTCGCCTCCAGCCTCGCCGTGCGCTCCTGGAAGGCTGTGATTTCATCGCCGTACTCAGGTCGGGGATCAGTTGCTGTGATCATCCGCACAGCCCGGAGAGGGAACTTCTCTTTCGGCTTCCGGTAGAGGGAATCAACGAAATCTTCGATGTCGTACGCCAAGTCTTGAAGCTGCAGGATCCAAGCCTCATGTGCAGGCCCTTGCTCTCTCCCCTTGGAGTTCTCCTCGATATAGGCATTCAAATGGACCATATCGAGTAAGATTCCTCGGAGGCCAGTTCTCATCTTCGTCTCCAGCTTCTTGTCGTCACTGATCACTTGGTGGAGCTTGGCTAGGGCAGATGCGACATCACGACATACCTCCATTGATCGGCCGGCAACTAGCTAGTGCAGCGCCGGCCGAGCGGTACACTCACTGACTGCGCTCGCTGCAACCTTCTCCTGCTTGACTGGTTTTGTTGGTCGTGGGAAAAATGAACACTGGCGGCGGGATGTGTGCACGAAATACAGTCATTTCTTTTATGTAGACTATAGAAGGTGGATAGGCGACGACGGCAAATAGCAGCCTTAGGGAGGGCATTACCACAAGCTCACACCAGCAGCGGGACGGGTACACAGAATACAGGACAGACTACAGAGGGCGCATAGGCGACGACTGCGAATAGTGTTCTTAGCGAGGGGGTACTACCACAAGGCCGAGTTTTAGCGCCAAGACTTCTCCGCATCCTCTCCCTTGGTCCTTATAAAAATGATATATATGTCATGTTCCCAAAAAATATGATGGATATATCGTTCAAAAACAGTTATCTATATTTGGTTAGGTTAATGGTAATGTCATCTGGCAAAGGTCCACTAGGAGGGAATGACAAGCGAACACTTCTTTCTATTAGTTTTAGCTGCTTTGCGAAATCAAACAATGACAGTTTTAAACAAAAAACCTCTTTTTCTGAAGAAACTATCATGTTTTTCTAAGGAAGTTGCCCCCCTGGCGAAATCGGTCGAAATGCCACTCCTCCCAACAAACGTTCGCCAGCTAAGATGATTTTTAGGTCAATTGTCACAATAACCAACTACTCTATTATCTCCATTCTGGTTTATTAGTCCTCTTTGTAGTTTGGGTTAAATTTTGACCTTTGATTTAACTATAAAAAATAAGTTATATACCCTAAAAATAACATCACCGAAAATCTCTTTCAAATATGAATCCAACAATATTTTGTGACATACATCTAATTATTTGTTAGTCAAATCTATAATCAAAGTTGGACAGAAAGTGCGAAGGGGACCAATAAACCCGTACGAAGATAGTAGCAACTAGGTTGGGGGTAGTACTAGTGGAAGTTGTTATACGGCTACAACCCGGTTACTATAGGGTCAAACACTCAAACATCACTTCTTTTAAGTGGAAATCAAACCTCACATTATCAAGATAAGTTACTTTTTTCATGGGATGCGTTATTTTTGTTGGTAACGAGGCGATTTTGTTGACTGCATTAAATGTTGTAGAGTGTGTGTGTGTATGGCCTCTCCTAATGCTCCATAATATACAAGTGTTAAGCCTGTCACATAAACATAAAGTCTAATGTGGCAAGTTAATTAAGAAGAAAAAGACTAGTCTGGTGATCCAAAAAGAAACGGTGTTAAGCGTGTGTATCTAAATGGAAAGATAATTTTAAGTCTATAGCTAATTAAATGAAGCAAGCTTAGCGAAAAAAAATCTAAGCACCTATGCATTAGAGACTTTAATTGCTAAGCTGCCGGGGTGCTGATCCACGGGCACCTATGGGACCGGCGGGCCGGGTCCCTTTCGGTTCGGCGGGGGCGGAGATCGTGCAAAGAGCAAATCGAGGCGAAGCACGCGAGCGATTTACCCAGGTTCGGGCCGCACGGATGCGTAAAACCCTACTCCTGCTTCATGGTTTTGTATTGATTTCTAGCTCGGGAGCGCGGAGTGCTACAGTACACACCAGCGGCCAGCAAGACCGAGCATGAGTGTTCGAACTGGCTAACCCCCCTCTACGTTGCACACGGGCCTCCTTTTATATGCTCAAGGGGCTACCGACAGGTGGCAACGGAGGTAAAGGGCAAAAATGGAAAGGTGCTGTGGTAGGCACATCTACCTGCTACAGTGTATCATACCTAACCCTGACGGCAGGGGACAAGGGTCTTAAATGCCCGTCTGTGTCGCCTAAACAGTGCGAAAAGGGACCGCCAGGGACGCCACCGTTCGCCACGATGGCGATCTTGTCAGCGCCGCTTGCCACCGCACGTCCCTAGCTGCACAGCCTTCCGCCACGTACGCCTGGAAGGGCCCCAGAGCGACACGTTGGTGGATGTGCTGGAGCGCGGGCGCGGAGAGGTGGCTTGCCGCGGCGAGCGCCTTGCCGCGGTCGTTGTCTTGCCGCGTCCGGGAGCTTGTCGCTCACCGGGTCTTGCCGGAACGCGTGGTGCGCCGCGGCAAGTTCCTCGAAATGCCTTGAGTGGCCTTCCCGGCAAGCTCCTCTTGCCGGGGTCTTGTCTTCTTGACTTGGACACTTTGTTCTTGAATGGCTCCAAAGGAACCACGGAGGATCTTGGCGGTCACCCGGCAAGCCTTGCCGCGGGATGCTGTGACTGCCCGTGCACAAGTTCGGGATACTAGGGTACCCCTACTCTAGTACACCGACAGGAGCCCCCGGGCCTGGGCCATTCACGGTGCCGAGCGCTGTTGGGCCAAGCCCAAAACAGGGCACGGGCACGCGCGGTCTAGGTTACGCCGTATCTCACTCCGTATCCACCGCGCCCTCCCCGAACGGCACGCGTTTGAATGCGGCGTCGTGGGAGAGGTCGTGGGGGTTTCTTTATTCGGAAATGCGGAACGTCCGCCCCCTCCCCCTTTATAAGCAGGGGAAACAGGGGCAGTTGGCCCACTCGCCCATTGCCGTTCCCAATCTCAGAAATCTCCGCCGCTCCCTTGCCTCCCCAAAGCTGAGAGAGAGAGAGCAGCGCTCCGCCCCCCATCGCCACTAGCACCACCAACGCCGTCAACCTCCTCCACTACTTCCGCCATGGCTCCAAAAGCCGACAAGGGGAAGACCGTGAAGACGACCGAGGCGCAGCGGCTCGCGGTGCTGCCGAAGGAGCGGTCCATTTTCCCTCCCAAGCTCGGCGCGAAGGAGCTGAGGGAGAACTACTATCTGTTCTGGTCGGCGGAGACGCGCGCGCATCCGCGCACAAAGGTTCTCCCCGCCGCCGCTTGGAAGAAGGCTCCGAATGGGTACCCCTTCTTCGCATTGTTCTTCTATTGCGGGCTCTGCCCGCCCTTCTCTGATTTCTTCTGTGACATCATGAACACCTATGGATTCCATCTCCTTGACTTCACCCCCAACGCCGTCCTAACAATGGCAGTTTTCGCACACCTCTGCGAAAACTTTGTCGGAGTTCTACCCAACGTAGCCCTCTTCCGCCACTTTTTCATACCCCGAGTAGAGAGAGGAGAGCCTCTATCCGGCGGGATTGCCTGGATCTCAAGGCCCGACAAGAAAGAGACCTATCTGGAGGGAGAATTCCGCGGCAAGTGGGAGGAGTGGAGAGCTGATTGTTGCTGGATTGACGAGGAGAGCCCGCAGCCATTCACCGTCCGACGCCGAACCCCAGTAGCACGCGGCAGCGATTGGAGTGACATGGCTCCGGAGGACGCCAGGCTGAAGATTGCCGTCACCAGGATCCTGCGCCTGAGGCTTGCCGGGCTTACTGTTGGCGCTGTTGGCGCAGACTTCCTTCGCCGCCGCATCGCCCCCCTGCAGGAACGGGGAAGGCCCACTTGGGAGTTCAAGAACGCGGCAGACATCATGAGGCTGTGGCCAGGCCTCAATTACAACTTCACAGTCCTGGAGCTCAACGCGATGCTGCAGGAGCTGTTCAAATATGACCCCCAGCATCCCGAGGTGTTCGGGTTGCCGGGGGGCGTCGTGCCTTTGTGCAACAATTCCGCGCTCGACCGCATCCGTGCAATGATGCCGGAGTGCGACTCGCACGGGATTGTGCCAACTTGGCAGGAGCCTGCAGACGAGGTCGTGCAGCAATTCTTCGACGACTTGGTGAAAGTGCCAATCCGCCTTGACGAGAAGGACGGCCTCACCCGCGACACCACGGATGCGGAGATGGCGCTCATCGCCACTAGGCTGGAGGAGGCAGCGGCAGCCGCAGCCGCGGGTGAGTTCGGGTTCACTGTGGAGGAGGCCGATGCAGCAGAAGCGGCAAGCCGTGCCGAGCGAGGGGAGCCTGCCGGAAAGAAGGGGCTTGCCGGGCAAGACACCGAGCCGAGCGAGCCCGCCAAGGACGCGAGCGGCTCGTTGCAAATCGACTCTTCTTCCACCTCGTCTTTAGACAGCCCACCAAAAGCAGAGCCTCCATCCCCACCAAGAAGGCGTCTCCGCAAGGTTGGTGATGTGGCGGAGCGGCAAGCGGGCCAACAGTCGCCACGCCGCGTGACACGCTCGACCACGGCAAACACCGTTGCCGCGGGAGCGCCTCATGCTACGACGGCAACTGGAGCGGAGTCTAGCCGGACCACCGCTTCAGTCCCTGCCGCTACTCACGCCGCGCCGACAGCCGGAGCGGGGTCGTCTCAGACCGCCGCCACTGCTCCCGCCAAGCGGCCAAGGGAAGCTTCTCCTTCGCCTCCTCGCTCCGGGCGCGCGCCAGGCTTCGACTTCTCCGCGTTAAGCTCCGACGAGGAAGAAGAAGAAGAGTAAGCTTCTCTTGTTGTACTTGCATTTCTTCAACTCTTGCTGTTGGTCTTGTTTCTCACTTGCTTTTCCCTGAATCTGTTCCTCTTTAGGACTCTGGCCCAGAGAGCGGCAATGAGAGCTAAGGCCCCGGTGATCATCATCGAGGACGAGCCCACTGTGACAATAGGTGGCGCGCCCGAGACAACCTTGCCGGAGCCGGCGACTTTCCTCCATGGCAGCCCCCAGCGTAAGTGTGTGAATTATTTTCCACGACGAGGCGCGCATGGGTACTTGTCTTTGCTGATATCTGCTTGTTGACTTGTGTAGGAGCCGAGCAGCCCCACCAAGAGCCAAGGGAGAATCCCCCGACAAGGGAGAATTCTCCGGCAAGGGAAGGCTTCCCGGTGAGGGAGAAGTCTCCGGCAAGGGAGGGTTCTCCGGCGAGGGACAGCGCCAGCGGCCCCCCGACCACGGAGACCACAACCGCAGAGCCTGGTGCAGGTACTCCCCTTGCTTCAAAACTTCTCTTGGATCCTTCTTTTCTTGATCTTTATGGGTTTCTGCTGGATTCTGTTTGACTCTTCTCCCCTTTTCCGGCTGTCAGATCCATCCGCTGTGGAGCAGATGGAGACAGAGGTCGCCGCCGATGAAGCAGTCGGTGCTGGAGACGCCACCGGCGCAGAGGCCGCCAAGGCTGACGCCGCAGCAACTGGCGAGGAATCTGTCGATCATACTGACGGCCCTGAGGCCGCAGGAGCGCCAGGCGCTACGCCGACCGCCGACCCATCCGCCGAAGCCGCAGCGCCAAGTTCCAAAGAGCCCCAGCCGGACGTTTATTTGAAGGCCGGCGACGACGTCTTCATCAATCTTCCCTGGGCATCAAGCTCCAGAGCGTCGGTCGAGGGGGAGGTCTTCGACGAAGAAGTGCTCGCCTCCGCAGGGCTGAAGCTGGTCGACGCGCCAAGCAGCAGCGGCAATGAGCCCGAAGAAGAGCGGCTGCTGCGCAGGTTGATGTCGCTCTACCGCGCGCGACAAGCCAAGCTGGAGTCCCGCGAGGCGCTTGTCGCGAAGGCGGGAGCAGACATTGAAAAGCGCGCGGAAGAGCTCGGAGGTTTCCACCGGGAAGCCCTCCGATCCCTGGCGGAGGAGCGGGAGCAGCTCGCTGAAGCGCGGAAGGTCTTTCTCCTCGAGAAGGCTGAAGCCGAAGGGCGCCAGCGACTTGCCGCTGTGAAGCTAGCCGCGGAAGAGGGCGAGCTGGCGCAGCGGAAGGTCAATCTCGACGCCCACGAGGAGGAGCTTGCCTCGCGCGAGGAGAAGCTTGGCGGGGCCCTCAAGCAAGCGGAGGACGCTGCCGCCGCCGCCGAGGCCGCCAAGGAGGAGTTGAAGACGAAGGTGGCGCGGCTGGAGGCCGATCTCTCCGAGAAGGGCAAGGAGCTCAGCGTCGCCAAGGCCTGCAACGTGGATCTTGAATTGAAGCTAACCACTTTGACCAAGACTTTGGACAGCGCCAAGAAGCGGGAGGCGGCCTTGAAGGAGGAAATCAAGGCCGACAAGGCGCTGCTGGAGAGCGCTGCCACCGCCCAGAACACCTTCAGGGAGACTGTGACGCACTGGACGGAGAGTCTGGTGAACGCCGCCACAGATATCGACAAGGAGCTGGCGCAGCTGGGGATGGAAGATCTTGGGTATCCCTCCGACGACAACCTCCAGCCCAGCGCCAAGCTCGTCCTATTCTTCAAGGGCGTGGTGACGGCCCTTCAGCGACTCCGAGAGAGGATCCCCAAGCAACTAGCTGACGAGTCGCGCGAGATCTGCGCAGGAGCCCTCGAGAAAGTGTTAATGAAGGTGGCCTTCCGCAATCCGGGCCTCCGCCTCACCAACATCCTCAGGTCCTTGCCGCCAGAAGCTGATCTGGAGGAGCTCAAGGCCCTTGTCGCACCCATTGTGGACAAGGTGAGCGGGATCAAGCGGGTCGAAGGCGATCGCGTAGATTAGGCCGCTCATTTCTTCTTTTCTTGTCGCTGCCCATCATGTCATGAAAACAATCTGTTAGAGCTGCGACAAGCTATCTTTGTAATGTAACTTGATTGTGGGCAATGATTGCAACGTTACTCCCTTTACTTGATTCCTCCCTTTGTATGTTTTTGCCCTACGCTTTTAGGGAACTTGCCGGTGCAGGCACCTGAGCCGCGAGCGCTGAGTGCGGAACGTCAGCAGCCTGCTGGCGGTGCCGCTACCGGCAAGAAACCTTGTCGCAACTAGTTGCAGCTCACTTAAGTTGCTGAGCGAACTCGAAACAAAGTAAGGGCGCTAGCGGCTCACTTAAGTTGCTGAGTGGACTCGAAGCAAAGTAAGGGCGCTAGCAGCTCACTTAAGTTGTTGAGACTCGAAACAAAGTAGGGGCGCAACTAGCTATGAGTTGGTTCCTCCGCGCACAGGTTTCCCATACAAAGTGTGGTCGTTCAAGGGAGATAACTTAAAATTTAAAAAATTCGATTGCTCAAACTTTGGCAACTTAGCTTTTCTGTTGTTTGCTTCCCGGCAAGGCGAAACTTTCTTGAACGACGCCTGGCCCATACCATCCATCGTCTTCTCCTTTCCCCCCCGGCAAACTTGTGGGCGAGGGGAACCTTGCTTTCAAAAGGAAGAAGAGACAATACAGATATGGAGCTTTATGGCTCGTTATTGCTTACCGTGGAGTAGGTGCTGCACAAAGTGTCAGATCATATATGCCAGAAAATAGAAAGCATAAAATTGACAAAATGTGCGGAGCACATGAGCTTTACTTACGCACGGGATCTGCGCCCGGCTTTGTACAAAGGATTACATGCAACAGCGGCAAGACTTGTACAAAAGGTGGTTGCCGGAACAGGTTCCGGCAACCGCGCCTTACGGGTAAAACTTACGAAGATGCTCAATGTTCCAGGAGTTGCTCACCGGAATGCCATCTTCGGTCTCAAGGCGGACAGCGCCAGGCCTAGTGACTCGTTTCACCCGGTAAGGGCCTTCCCACTTCGGCGTCAACTTGTTGGAATTCTTGGCGGACTGAACGCGCCGAAGAACAAGGTCGCCTTCCTCGAGACTTCTGGCGTTAACTTTGCGGCTATGGTAGCGGCGCAAAGCTTGCTGGTAGCGAGCAGCTCGCACAGCAGCCTGAAGACGGTCTTCCTCAAGGAGCAGCGCGTCATCTTGTCGCAGCCGCTCTTGCTCGAGCTCATCATAAGCGAGCACTCGAGGTGACCCGTATACAAGTTCCGTGGGGATAACTGCCTCTGCTCCATAGACTAGAGCAAAAGGTGTCTGTCCAGTGGCTCAATTTGGCGTCGTTCTGATCGACCAAAGAACCACCGACAGCTCCTCGATCCAGTTTCTTCCGCACTTGTGCAGCCTGTCGAAAGTTCTGGTCTTGAGCCCGCGCAGCACTTCAGCATTTGCCCTCTCCGCTTGACCGTTGCTTCTCGGGTGAGCAACAGAAGCGAAGCAGACCTTGGCGCCAAGATCTTGGACGTACTGCGTGAAGGTGCGGCTCATAAATTGCGTGCCGTTGTCGGTGATTATCCTGTTAGGGATCCCGAAGCGGCAAACAATCGACCTGAAGAACTTGACTGCTGACTGTGCTGTCACCTTCCTCACCGGTTCCACTTCCGGCCACTTTGTGAACTTGTCGATTGCAACGTACAAGTACTCAAAGCCCCCAACAGCTCGGGGAAAGGGGCCGAGGATGTCGAGCCCCCAGACCGAGAATGGCCAGGATAAAGGGATCGTCTGGAGAGCTTGAGCTGGTTGGTGTATCTGCTTGGAATGAAACTGACACGCTTCACACGTGGTTACTTGTGCAGTTGCATCCTGGAGGGCTGTTGGCCCAGAAGAAACCTTGCCGGAAAGCTTTACCGACAAGTGCTCTTGCGCCAATGTGGTGACCACATATGCCTCCATGTATTTCTGCCAACAGCTTTTGTCCATCTTCCCGGGGAATACACTTCAATTTCACACCGTTGAGTCTTCTTCTGTACAGTGTCTTGTCGACAAACTGGTACATACTTGACTGCCGGGCTACTCTCTCCGCTTCTTCTTGCTCTTCGGGAAGTCCTCCTGTCTGAAGGAAATGGACAATCTGCTGTGCCCATGTTGGAGCTTGTGGCTCGACAACAAGGACTAAAGGCAAATCTGCTGCTGCGGGAACATCCGCTTCCACGGCAAGAACCTGCGGCTCTGCCGGAGCTTGACGTTCCCCGACAAGCTTGCCGGAGCAAAACTTGTCGGGAGCTTCTGCTTCAACGGAACAAACCCTAGGGCTTGCCGGAGCATCTTGCTCCTCAGCGCTCTTGGTGTTGATCTTGGAGACTGCTGCGGGAATATCCGCTTCTACGGCAAGAACCTGCGGCTTTGCCGGAGCGTGACGTTCCCCGGCAAGCTTGCCGGAGCAAAACTTGTCGGGAGCTCTGCTTCAACGGAACAAACCCTAGGGTCTGCCGGAGCAGACTGCTCCTCAGCACTCTTGGCGTTGATCTTGGGGACCTTCTTGGCGGCGGCTTCGGGAAGCTCTGCCGGCAAATAGTCACCAGAAACCAACTTCCTCTTCTTGCTCTGTCCAGTTGATGGCGTTACGGACGGCTGAGTCAGCTTGAGCACAAAGATCCCTGGTTCCATGAGTCACCCCTGACAATGAGCTTCTTGATCCCAAGGTCTGCCGCGATCCGGAGACCGGCAAGCAAGCCCTCATATTCTGCAGTATTGTTCGTTGCTTGCTCTTTGGGGAAGTGCATCTGGACTACGTACTTGAGGTGCTCACCGGTGGGTGCGACAAGCAGCACGCCAGCACCGGCGCCTTGCAGCGAAAAGGCACCATCAAAGTACATCAGCCACTCTTTGCTTGCTTCCTTGTCGGGGATGCTCGTTTCTGAAATTTCTTCATCTGGTGTTGGCGTCCATTCTGCTATGAATTCTGCCAATGCTCTGCTCTGGATAGTTGAAGTGCTTTCAAACTTGAGGCCAAAGCTTGACAGTTCCAGTGCCCACTCAACAATCCTGCCTGTCGCTTCTGGATTCTGCAGTATCCTCTTCAGCGGAAAGCGAGTGACAACTATGATCTCATGTGCTTGGAAGTAATGGCGTAGCTTTCTCGAGGCCATGAGAAGGCCGAAAAGCAATTTCTACACACCAGAGTACCTTGACCTAGCCCCCTGCAGAAGGGAACTGACAAAGTAAACTGGGCGCTGCACCATCTTCTTGTGTATCTCGTCGTGTATCTGCGCAGATCCATCTTTGTCGGGACCAGAGCTTGTCGGGGAGGCTCCCTGCTTGTCGCTGGATGCACTTGCCGCGGTTGCTGGCTCATCATTTGCCTCCCTCTCTGCTACTAACGCAGCACTAACCACTTGATTGGTTGCCGCTATGTATAGCAGCAACTTCTCTTGTGGCTTTGGTGCGACAAGTATTGGAGGGGAGGACAGGTATCTCTTCAGGTCTTGCAGCGCAGCCTCCGCTTCCGGAGTCCATTTCATTGGACCTGCCTTTTTCAATAATCTGAAAAACGGCAGGGCGCGCTCAGCAGACCGAGAGATAAACCTGCTGAGAGCAGCCACGCAACCGGCAAGTTTCTGTACATCCTTGACGCGCTTTGGTGCTTCAATCTGCTCAATGGCCTTGATCTTGTCGGGATTGGCTTCAATTCCCCGCTGAGACACGAAGAACCCGAGAAGCTTGCCGGAGGGAACTCCAAACACACACTTCTCTGGGTTGAGCTTGAGGCTGATCTTGCGCAGATTTGCAAAGGTCTCGTCTAAATCTTGAATCAGGGTTGCTCTGTCCTTGCTCTTGACCACTATATCATCCATGTAGGCTTCCACATTTCTGTGTATTTGTGGCTCAAGAGCAACATGGACTACTCTTGCAAATGTCGAACCAGCATTTTTTAATCCGAAAGGCATCCGTACGAAACAGTACGTGCCACATGGAGTAATAAATGCGGTCTTCTCCTCATCCTCTTCTGCCATGAAGATCTGATGATATCCCGAGTATGCGTCAAGAAATGAAAGCAAATCACATCCGGCGGTGGAGTCAACAATCTGGTCAATGCGCGACAAAGGAAATGGGTCTTTGGGACAAGCTTTGTTAACATCGGTGAAATCGATACAAAGTCTCCATTTCCCGTTTGCCTTGCGCACGACTACAGGATTGGCCAACCACGTGGGATGGAGCACTCCTCTGACAAGGCCTGCTGCTTCCAGTTTCTTGATCTCTTCTGCAATGAATTCTTGGCGCTCCACTGCCTGCTTCCTGACTTTCTGCTTGACGGGCCACGCATGGGGACAAACGGCAAGGTGGTGCTCAATTACCTTCCTAGGAACACCGGGGATGTCAGACGGTTGCCATGCAAACACGTCGACATTCACCCGTAGGAAAGCAACGAGCGCGCTTTCCTATTTAGGGTCGAGCGTGGCACTGATGGTGAAGGTACCACCAGTGCCGTCCTCCTTGGCGGATACTTTCTTCGTCTCTGGCGGAGCTGCCATCGTCTTCTTGCACTTGCCGATGGAGCTCGATGGTGCGTCCTCGACGGCAGCGTAGCACTCCGAAGAGGTGCGCTTGCCGGAGTGGGCATCAGAACTCTTGCCGGACTTGGTCTTCTTCCCCCCGGGAGCTTCAGCGGCAAGTGGATTGCTATCTTCCGTGGCTGCTGCTTCCCGGTAGATCTTGTCGGCACAGATAAGAGCATCCTTCTTGCCGCCGGGGACAGAAATGACGCTTATCGGGCCTGGCATCTTCAGCATGTTATATGCGTAGTGAGAGGCTGGCATGAACTTGGCGAGTGCTGGACGGCCAAGTATCCCATTGTAAGGCAATGGAATATCGGCAACGTCGAATGTGACCTTCTCAGTCCTGAAGTTTAGCTCGCTGCCAAATGTTACCGGAAGCGTGACCTTCCCCTTCGGCTTGCTCCTTCCCGGATTGATTCCTTGGAATGTGCCGGTCTCTTCAAGCTCGCTGTCGGGGATCTGGAGTTTTTGGAGTAAAGCGGAGGAGATCAGGTTTAAGCCGGCCCCGCCGTCAACTAGCATCTTGGTGACCTTGAGGTTGCGGATAGTTGGTGAAACCAACATCGGCAAACACCCGACCGCAGTTGTGCGATCAGGGTGGTCCTCAATGTCAAAGATGATAGGCGTGCTGGACCATTTCAGAAGTTTGCGCGATTCGACAGGTGGTTCCGCTGCATTGACTTCCCGCACCCACTGCTTGAGTTGGCGGTGTGAAGTGTGCAGGGAAGCGCCGCCATCAACGCACAAGACCTCTGTGGCTTTCTGAAACTCCTGCTCACTGGTCTCGACATCATCCATGTCTTCATCGTCGTCGTCGTCTTCATCGTTGTCGCGGCCGCAGGGAGGTCTGTCTCCTTGCCGCTGCTTGGCCTTACCGCGGCGTCCTCCTCGGCCGGCGCGCTTCTTGCCAGATTCTGCAGCGCCACCTTGGGCCCTCTCCTTGTCTCACCGCTCGTACTCAGCCTTTTGCTGCTGGACAAGATGCTCGACCTTTTTGCAGCTCTGGAGGTCATGGCTCTTGGTGCGGTGAATCTTGCAGTATTGCTTGTCGGAGCCGTCCTGCTTGTCGGCGGCTGCCACAGCCTGGCAGTTGGCGCACGCGGCAATCTCCTTGCCGGAGCTACCAACTTTGGCCTTCTTGGCGCCACCTTCGTTGCCGGGCTGCTCAACGACTAGCACCTCTTTGCCTTTCTTCTTCCTGTTCCGCCGCCGGTTTTTCTTTGCCGGGGCAATATCCTCACTGTCAGATCCTTCTGCTCCCGTCTTCTCTCCGGGGAGTCTCCTCCCTTCCTCAGCGCGTGCACACTTGTCGGCCAGGGCATATAGCTCACTGACGTCTCTGATCCTGCACATCGCCATCTCCTCCCGCATCCTGCGGTTACGCACGTTCTGATGAAACGCGCTGATGACCGCGGCGGGGTGGACGTATGGGATGTTGTACTGTACACGGCTGAACCTCTGAATATACTTGCGCAGGGGCTCTCCTTCCTTCTGGACGAGCAGATGAAGATCACTCTCTTGGCCATGAGGTTTGTGGCCGCCTGTAAAGGCGCCGACAAACTGATGGCATAGATCAGCCCAGGAGGATATGGAGTTGTCCGGCAAGTGCATGAGCCAGGACCTGACGTTGGGCTTGAGCACCAACGGGAAGTAGTTGGCAAGGATCTTGTCGTCCCGCCCCCCAGCAGCTTGCACCGCGATGGTGTAGATGCTGAGGAACTCCGACGGATGCGACTTGCCGTCATACTTCTCTGGTACATCTGGTTTGAAGTTCTTCGTACTGGGCCACTGGACTTGCCGCAGCTCACGAGTGAACGCAGGGCAACCTACCGCGTACGGCAAGTCACCTGGTTCCCCTGGCGCATGCATGTCAACAGAGGGCCCAGCGCGCTGGTCTGATTGACGCCGCGCTTCTCTCCGGCGCTCGATGCGAGTACGAGCGTCTTCTTGTTGTTGTTCTTGAAGAACTTGGCGCTGATCGCGACGAGCTCGCGGATCTGACGACGCGGTGGAGTCGCTGTCGAGGTGGACCCGGCGAGTCGGCGATCTTGGCCTTCGGGGTGGAGAGTGCACAGTAGTTGCACCCCCACCAGTCTTGTCGTCTCTGGCTCGTGCCTGGCTGGCTTGCCGCGGCTGAGACGTGCTCGGCTGCCGTGGAGTGTCGCCGTTGGTGAAGCCGATGAGACTCTGGATAGTGGCCCTCCAGTCGTCGATCTTGTCCGCCGCTGGAGGGTAGTCTAGGAGCAGCTGAGCTCGCGCCAGAGCTTCTGCTGCGGTGGCGGGTGGCGGTGGCGAACGGTGCGAGGAGCGGGATATGCTCGGACTTCTAACTACGTTAGAAGGAGCAGTATCTCGTCCAGGTGACCGTGTCTCGCTCGCGCCAGCAGGTTGACGTGCATGGTGGTCCTGAGCGCTCTGAGATCCACCAGCTCGATCTTGATCTAGCAAACGCATGGTACCGTGAGTACCATGACGCTGCCGGTCCCGCGCCTCCTGAGATGGGCGCGGTGCATGCATGGACGCCGAGGTCTTGGAGTGCGCCCGGTCATTGTGGGAGCCGAGTATGCCGCCGATGGGCAGCACAGCCTTGTCCTGGGACCTGGCAGCACCGTGAGTTCCCTCGTCGACGCGTGTCCTTCCGCCGGCGCCTGCCCCACCAACCGTTTGCTCCGGCGGTGGCTGGCTCGGCGCGGACGGAGCAGCTGCCTCCGAAACTTTCTTCTTCGGCGGCATGTTGATGAAGATGATGAAGATCTAGCTCGCGAGAATGCCAGATCTGGTTCACACAACTTCGACGCCCCCTACCTGGCGCGCCAAAGATGCCGGGGCGCTGATCCACGGGCACCTATGGGACCGGCGGGCCGGGTCCCTTTCGGTTCGGCGGGGGCGGAGATCGTGCAAAGAGCAAATCGAGGCGAAGCACGCGAGCGATTTACCCAGGTTCGGGCCGCACGGATGCATAAAACCCTACTCCTGCTTCATGGTTTTGTATTGATTTCTAGCTCGGGAGCGCGGAGTGCTACAGTACACACCAGCGGCCAGCAAGACCGAGCATGAGTGTTCGAACTGGCTAACCCCCCTCTAAGTTGCACACGAGCCTCCTTTTATATGCTCAAGGGGCTATCGACAGGTGGCAATGGAGGTAAAGGGCAAAAATGGAAAGGTGCTGTGGTAGGCACAGCTACCTGCTACAGTGTATCATACCTAACCCTGACGGCAGGGGACAAGGGTCTTAAATGCCCGTCTGTGTCGCCTAAACAGTGCGAAAAGGGACCGCCAGGTCGCCACCGTTCGCCACGATGGCGATCTTGTCAGCGCCGCTTGCCACCGCATGTCCCTAGCTGCACAGCCTTCCGCGACGTACGCCTGGAAGGGCCCCAGAGCGACACGTTGGTGGATGTGCTGGAGCGCGGGCGCGGAGAGGTGGCTTGCCGCGGCGAGCGCCTTGCTGCGGTCGTTGTCTTGCCGCGTCCGGGAGCTTGTCGCTCACCGGGTCTTGCCGGAACGCGTGGTGCACCGCGGCAAGTTCCTCGAAATGCCTTGAGTGGCCTTCCCGGCAAGCTCCTCTTGCCGGGGTCTTGTCTTCTTGACTTGGACACTTTGTTCTTGAATGGCTCTAAAGGAACCACGGAGGATCTTGGCGGTCACCCGGCAAGCCTTGCCGCGGGATGCTGCGACTGCCCGTGCACAAGTTCGGGATACTAGGGTACCCCTACTCTAGTACACCGACATAAGCCATTTAATGCACTTAGCACCTCATCTAAACACCATTGCATTGAAAAAGGTTTACTAGGTGCTTTACGCTTGATTTCAGTAAAATGATGTGGTTCGTTCCAGAGTGGTTGCACTAGTTGAGGAACTTCTATTCGAGGGTGGTTGGTGAAACTAGCACATTCAACGACACTACTCTTGTCGGACCTTCATCGTTCCGAGCCACCTACTCCCTTCGTCTTTAAAAAAGTGGATTTTCAACTTTGTTGGAGGGCTAAATTATTTTAAAGCTTAATTGAGTTTGTACAAAAATATATCAATGTTTGTGAAACGAAATAGTTATATGATGAACATATATTTTACCATGAATCTAATACTACTAAATTTTTTTGAACACAGTACAAACGCAGACGCTCATATAAACACGCATACACTTACCCCTATGAACCCACACACACATACCCTCATGAGCACCTTCGATAGACTGAGCCGGCATATCATCTTGAGATTTTACGAAGTCATCGTGGGCGCCTTGTAGTCGACGGGAACGTCTCCTCCCACTGAACGCGCATCACCGAAAATCCTGAAATAAATCCATAATAAATGCGGACACCAGGACTTAAACTACTAATTTGATGGCATAATTGTTGATGTATTATTGTATAAACACGGCTAAACATTTTTTTAACTTTCCAACAAATTTGGAAGTAAACTTTTTAAAGGACGGAGGGAGACATGGAGTATATTCCTTCCATTTTGATTTACATGGCTTAAATTTGAAATCTCATCAAACAAGGCAAGTATGAGTGGGAATGTATCACATACTTTACAAAACTATCCAAATTAAACTGATGCATTAATTTGGATTAATTTTAGTGCATGCATGCGTGGCCACTATATGGCTGGCCATAGTGGCGATAACATAAGTGGTATCATGCACTAGTAGAAAAACTACTTTACGTGAGATACATTAGTCCCAGATTATAAACGGATTCCAACGGCTAGGCAGGCGGTCATCATTAATCTCGGTTCATGTTGAACCTCTAGTACCGGTTCGTGCTCCGAACTGGGACTAAAGAGGTGGTGGCAGGATGGGGCCCCACTAGTCCCTTTAGTCCCGGTTCGTGACACGAACCGGTACTAGAAGATCACATTTAGTTCCGGTTTGTGTCATGAACCGGGACTAAAGGTTTTCCTATATAAACCCTTCGTCCAGCCCGCGATCGAGCTCTCTGTTCTTCCTATTTTCGTCTGCTCTCAGTTCTTCCCTAAAGCTCGAGCTCATCCTTCATTTTGCCCAAAATTTGTCAAAATTTGAAGGCCCCCCATCCATCCAAGTGATCACAAAGGTTAGCAACTTTGTTTTTTCATCTCTCATTGCTAGATTAGCTCTTGCAATGCTCTATAAGTATAGTGATTTGTGGGTTTTAGTTTGGGAGTAACTATGTGTGGTAGTTTATTTGATTTATATCAATTTGAGGTCAAATTAACTCCTAGTTCGCATATGTAGGCGTGGTTTACTTAGTGCCTTCTCGTCCCCGTCCTAACCACCGTCGATCGCCCGCACCATCCCATCGCTGGCACCACCTTGGTGAGCCTCTTATTATTATATTTTTTATATAAAAAAGATCATGTTCGTGTGATTTAGATATATAGTTACTTGTATAATTTTCTTACCCGTATGTTGTTTGTTATACATAGTGGCATGGTTTTGATATCCATCCCCGTCGGCCCTCATCCGGTTTATGATTCGGATGCGGTATATCCTCTTTTATAATTATTTGCTGCATTTCGTGTTTATGACAAATTATGCCCATCAAGTTGACATAGATATTTTTATCTAGGAGGTATGTGAACCGAAAATTCCAACCGACCCTCTTGTCGAGAGGTTAAATTTAGTTGAAAAAGAAAACGAGTATTCAAAAGAAAAATTGAAAAGAATTGAAGAAAAGGTGATGAAACTGGAGTTGTATGTTGCCGATGTCGTCGATGATCACAAGATCAAGATGGAGAAAATGCGCTTGAAGATTAGAAAGATTAGAAAATATGCCATTGATAGTGAGGCTTGGTATCATTATGCTGTTGGATCAATTGTTACCTTAGTTGCAATCCTGATCGCATTTGTTGTTGCATTTAAATGCTTTAGCCAGAGAGTTTGTATGTTGTTTTATGAGAATAAGTGTGTATGAACTTGATGTATGAACTTGCATTAATTTGGTCTTTTCGGTGTTGTGTATGTTGGGAAACATAGCATGCAATTTCAAAAAAAATCCTACACTCACGCAAGATCTATCTAGGAGATGCATAGCAATGAGAGGGGGAGAGAGTGTCCACGTACCCTCGTAGACTGAAAGCGGAAGCGTTTGACAACACGGTTGATGTAGTCGAACTTCTTCTAGATCCGACCGATCAAGCACCGAACGTACGACACCTCCGATTCTGCACACGTTTAGCTCGATGACGTCCCTCGTCCTCTTGATCCAGCAAAGGTGTCGAGGAAGAAGATGAGTTCCGTCAGCATGACGATGTGGTGACGGTGATGGTAAAGTGATCCGCGCAGGGATTCTCCTAAGCACTACGAAGATATGACCGGAGGCATAAATTATGAAGGGGGGCGCCGCACACGGCTAACAATTGTTGGTTTGTGTTCTGGGCACCCCCTCCCCATGTATATATAGGTGGGAGTGGGAGGGGAGCAGCCCTGGGGCGCCCCAAGTAGGAGGAATACTACTTGGGTTCCTATCCCAATTCGCTCCCCCTTTCCATATTTCCGGAGAGGGAAAAGGGAAGAGGAAGGGGAGAAGGAAAGGGGGGGGGGAGAACCCCTTATTTTTTTCTTTCCCCACTTGGCCTCCTTCCTTGGGGGGGGGGCACCCTTGTGGGTTGGTGTGCTCCCCTCCTATGGCCCATGTGGCCCATATCTTTCCCCCAGGGGTTCCGGTACCCCCGGTACTCCGATAAATATCCGATACTATTTGGAACACTTCCGGTGTCCGAATACTATCATCCTATATATATATATATATTACTAGAGGCAATATTTCTCTCTCGTCCATTTTAAGACTCCTCGTCATGTCCGTGATCTCATCCGGGACTCCGAACAACATTCGGTCACCAAATCACATAACTCATATAATACTAAATCGTCGTCGAACGTTAAGCGTGCGGACCCTATGGGTTTGAAAACTATGTAGACATGACCGAGACACCTCTCCGGTCAATAACCAACAGCGGAACCTGGATGCTCATATTGGTTCCTACATATTCTACAAAGATCTTTATCGGTCAAACCGTAATGGCATACGTTATTCCCTTTGTCATCGGTATGTTACTTGCCCGAGATTCGATCGTCGGTATCCACATACCTAGTTCAATCTCACTACTGGCAAGTCTCTTTACTCGTTCCGTAATACATCATCCCGCAACTAACTCATTAGTCACTTTGCTTGCAAGGCTTCTTATGATGTGCATTACCAAGAGGGCCCAGAGATACCTCTCCAATACTCGGAGTGACAAATCCTAATCTCGATCTATGCCAACCCAACAAACACCTTCTAAGATACTTGTAGAGCATCTTTATAATCACCTATTTACGTTGTAACGTTTGATAGCACACAAGGTATTCTTCTGGTATCCGGGAGTCGCATAATGTCATAGTCGAAGGAATATGTATTTGACATGAAGAAAGCAATAGCAATAAAACTGAACGATCATTATGCTAAGCTAACGGATGGGTCTTGTCCATCACATCATTCTCCTAATAATGTGATCCCGTTATCAAATGAAAACTCATGTCTATGGTTAGAAAACCTTAAGCATCTTTGATCAACGAGCTAGTCAAGTAGAGGCTCACTAGGGACACGGTATTTGTCTATGCATTCACACATGTATTAAGGTTTCCAATCAATACAATTCTAGCATGAATAATCAACATTTATCATGAATAATGAAATATAAAATAACAACTTTATTATTGCCTCTAGGGCATATTTCCTTCAGTCTCCCACTTGCACCAGAGTAAATAATCTAGTTCACACCGCCATGTGATTAACAACAATAGTTCACATCACCATGTGATTAACACCCATAGTTCACATCGCCATGTGATCAACATCCAAAGGGTTTATTAGAGTCAGTAATCTAGTTCACATCTCCATGTGATTAACACCCAAAAGAGTACTAAGGTGTGATCATGTTTTGCTTGTGAGAGAGGTTTAGTAAATGGGCCTGCCACATTCAAATCCGTATGTATTTTGCAAATTTCTATGTCCACAATGCTCTGCATGAAGCTACTCTAGCTAATTGCTCCCACATTTAATACATATCCAGATTGAGACTCAGAGTCATCTTGTTTGGTGTTAAAGCTTGCATCGATGTAACCCTTTACGATGAACTCTTTATCACCCCCATAATTGAGAAACATTTCCTTAGTCTTTTTCAGGTACCTATGGATAATTTTGACCGCTGTCCAGTGGTCCACTCCTGGATCACTATTGTACCCCTTGCCAAACTCATGGCAAGGTACACAATATGTCTGGTACACAGCATGGCATACTTTATAGAACCTATGGCTGAGTCATAGGGAATGACTTTCATTCTCTCTCTATCTTCTGCCGTGGTCGGGCTTTGAGTCTTACTCAACTTCACACCTTGCAACACAGGCAAGAACCCTTTCTTTGACTGATCCATTTTGAACTTCTTCAAAACTTTATCAAGGTATGTGCTTTGTGAAAGCCCAATTAAGTGTCTTGATCTATCTCTATAGATCTTGATGCCCAATATATAAGAAGCTTCACCGAGGTATTTCATTGAAAAACTTTTATTCAAGTATCCTTTTATGCTATCCAGAAATTCTATATCATTTCCAATCAACAATATGTCATCCACATATAATATTAGAAATGCTATAGAGCTCCCACTCACTTTCTTGTAAATATACACTACTAGGGAAATCCTAGTAGTAGCGCGGGTTTTGAGGCTATCAACAGTGCGGGCAGCCGCGCTACCAATAAGGCGCTATAGCTAACTGTTAGTAGTAGCGCGGTGTGTACCGCGCTACTACTATTGACTATATCAGCAGTGCTTTTTCGGAACGTGCTACTATTAATTAGCTGTAGTGATTTCCTAGCCCCATGCTATTGCTATATCTTTCATCATTTCCCCCCGGCTTCCTACCCCGTTTCAGCTTCAATAAACTGCAATTTCCAGATACTAGGTACTACTAGATATCAATTTCATAAAGCATTATAGGTACTAGGTAGTACTCCCTCGGTTCCAAATTACTCGTCGTGGTTTTAGTTCAAATTTGAACTAAAACCACGACGAGTAATTTGGAACGGAGGGAGTACTAGATAACAATTTCATATATACTCAACATGCATCCTCAAGTAGTACTAGGTGATATCGACGACGATCATCATATGTAGTTCTAGATGATATCGACGACGATCATCATATGTAGTTCTACATGATATCGACGACAATCATCATATGTAGTTCTAGATGATATAGCCACACACACATATATAGTTCTAGATGATATCGACGATGACCATCATCCTCAAGCCTGGGTGGTGGGTGTTTGTTGGGGATATTACTACTGGGCGTAAACCGGCCTATCTGGGCCGGTTTACTTCGTCAGTAGTTAAGCAGGTTAAAGCCCATGAAGATAGATGAGGGCTCAAGACCCATAATCGGTTGAGAGGCTGTAGCCGTAAACCGGCGTCAATATGTAACTTGTATTGTAAGTTAGGAATAAGTAGAGACCAAACCAGACACATCTATGAGCCAGTGTTGGGACTCTGTAAACCGACGGGCGTCACCCATGTATATAAGGGGACGACCCAGCGGCGGTTCAAGGACGACAGACACAACTCGAGACATAGGTGAAGCTTGTTTGCTCCCTAGTCATCAAAACTCCCATCAATTCCATCACAACTAGACGTAAGCTTTTACCTTCATCGAAGGGGCCAAATTAGTATAAACCCTCTTGCGTCCTTGTGTCCGCTTTAACCCCTTCAAGCTAACCCATCGCGATGGCTCCACGACTAAGTCCTTTCTCTTGGACATCTGCCGTGACAAAACCACGACAGTTGGCGCCCATCGTGGGGCTATCGCACGATGGTTTCCGGTTCTTGGAGGGCCGCTTTGAAGGACTCGAGGGCTACGCTGTAGGCCAGATGACTAAGAGTCGTCGCGGCAAGCTCTACATCGACGACGCAGGCTGGGGCCCCAAGGCCGGCTCAATTGAGTACGGGTACCGGGTCCCCTTTGGTAGCATTCACGTTTTCATTGGCAAGATCGGTGAACCGGGCCCTGAGCCGGACATCTGCACCGACCTCGTCGAGACGGCTCAGCGTGCGCGATCCGCCCGGGTTAAACCAGCCATGAAGCGTGCCTTCGTGGGAATGATCCATGGAGGGAGTTATGAGGACAGATCGGAGCTTCGCGGGGCGACTGCCGTTTGTTCCGGTGACGAATCTTCGACCGGAGAAACCAAATCTCTTTATCAGCTACAAGATGGCCGGATTGAGAGCTGTTCCGATGGCGACAGTATTCCGGACCCCTCTGATCTGCCTAACCGGGTTGGAATATTCATGACCGGAACACAAGCATCGCTTCATTCTTCGACAGCCGCGACAACGATCTCCGGTTCAGCAGCGGCAACGGCTGCCGGGGCAGGAGGCCCTGTGCGCCCACCGGCTCAGGTTCTATCAGAACTATTTGATGCGTTGGCTGTGCTTATGGCAGAAGTTAATTCGCCAGATCAGGACGCTAATAACACGGAGATTGCAAAGGTAAAGGAACAAATCACCCAGGCCAAGACGGATCTGGCGGCTGAGGACACCAGGATGGCCGCAGAGCGGGCCGGTTTTCGAGGCCAGAGACCTTTTCAACACTCTAGGACCAAGAATCGGCAATCCGCTGGAGGGGAACCGGGCAGAAGCCCCTGGGACCGGTGCACCGATTTAGCCCCGTCAGATGGACCCGCCTCGTCAAAACACCGTTATACCTCAGGATGCTTTAACACCTCCGGGTCATTACTCCAACCCAATGGACAATCTTGTTGCCGCTGCTGCGCGGCTGGAGGCCATTCCAATTGAATGTGACTCGCCGCAGGCAGTAGAGACGCGACGGGTCAAGGAACTTCTGAGGACAGCTTTGGCCCAACAAGAAGCATACTCGTACAGCTGCGACCGGATCCACTCGATCCCCCGTCCAAGCCGGAGCTATAGCAGACATATGGAGGAACCAGCAGTATCGAGTAATGAATGACGTGGAGGACCCCGTGGCAACAACCCGATGGGTGGTGCTGATGACGCTCAGGAGGTGGTGAACCGGGCCCGAGCGTGCAGGGAGGCCGAGTTAGCCGCACAACATCAGGCTCGGCAGCTCACGCCGGTTCGTCCAACCATCTCGATCGAACCTGGTGTTACTTCCAGTTCTTTGGGGGTGCCTTGCCTTATCCCCTCTTTGCGCAACGTGCGGCTGCCCAAGGATTTCAAAGGCCCGCGCAAGGTACCAAATTACACGGCGGATCAACCTCCAGAGACTTGGGTGGAGAGCTATGAGATGGCCATGGATATGTTAGATGTGGATGACGCGGCGTGTGCGAAATACTTCACCATGATGCTTGAAGGAACGGCCCGTACTTGGTTAAAAAGCCTGCCAGCTAATTCTATCAGTTCATGGGCACAATTGCGAGCCCGGTTTATCAACAATTTCAAGGATACCTGTAAACAGCCTATGTCGATAGTGGACTTAGCTGCATGCGTCCAGGAGGAAGGAGAATCAACGACTCATTGGGTGCGCCGGGTTTCACAAGTGTTGCACTCCTCAGACCGCATCAACGCTGACACCGCAGTATTAACCCTAGAAGGCAACTGCCGGTTTGGGCCCCTAAAGTTGAAATTGGGACGGATGAAGCGTCATTGCACCGACATGGGGACCCTCATGGCCGCTTTGGTAAAATATGCTGATTCTGATAGTACCAAGGATCCCGAATCTGATGATGACAAGACAGGGAAGGGGAAGAAGAACATCAGCTCCAAAGGTCAGCAGCATCACTGGGTAGGTAATGGCGGAGGAGGCAAGCGTAAAGCAGATGGTAACATGGATTTTGTGGCTAATACCAACGCACAGGACAATGGCCAGCGGCGCAAGGGTAGGCCAAAAAATCGTAGTGGAGCACCCAACCCTAACCCAAATCGCCTGAACTATCTGCTAAGCCAGCCCTGTCCAAGACATGGGACGAAGGAGGAGCCAGCAAACCACATTTGGAAGGATTGCTTTATTATGCAGGAGTTCAAGAATTCTAATAATTTCCGGTATGATCACGGATCTGGCGGTGGCTCAGGGTCCGGGCCGGGTTATGGTGGAGGAAGTTCCGGTTCAGGATTTAATGATAATCCGGGCGGACATAATGGTCAAAACAGTCAGAACAACCAGGGTGGTTGTGACGCTCGGATAATTAGGCTACAGTGATACTCTGCTAATGATACCACATCATCTCCGTTACTGTTGCTAATCTATCGTTAGATCAAAACCGGTCCAAAATTCAAATTCAAGATTTGGTAAATAATAAAAGTTTTCAAATATTAAAATAAAAATGTCTGGTTTGTACTAAATATTACATAGATAATTATGGTGAAGAAGACACAGTTTTATATAATGCTTAAATGCCCTGAATTAAATAACACAAAATAGGAAAAATGAATAAAGGAAAAGATAATACAAAGGGAAAACAAAACTAACAAACAAAAAAAATAGAAAAGAACCCCCCCACTGGGCTCCGGCCCAGCTGCCGGCCGGCCCAACCGGCCATTCCCCCACTCCCCTTAACCCCCACTCCCCCCGATCCAACCCTAGCCACCACCCACTCCCCCTCGTCAGCCCCCACCTTCCGATCCGATCTGGATCGAGGAGGGGAACCGAACCCCGAGTCTGAATCCGCTACTGACCCCATCGCCTTGAAGCCCCCCCCACCGGAGCACCATCACCGTCGCCCTACTGCCTCGCCGCCCCGCCCGGGCCTCGTCAGAGCGCTCCCTCGCCGGACCTCCTCCCCGTCTCCGTCGGTCGTCCCTGGTCTCCTCCGCAACGGCTTCCTCGAGCCTCGCCGCCCCCCTGGTCTCTACTCGAACGTGAGGCCCGCCTCTCCTCTCTTCCCTCTCTGTCCGGCGTCGCCTCCCGTTCGTCCCCGTGCGCTAGCACGAGCAGCTCCGCCCCTGACCTTCCCCTCCGTGGCCGCGCTGTGCGCGCGACGCGCCTGCGCGCCCGTCGCATCGCCGACGGCTGGCCGTGCTTCGCTGCTCGTCGGAGGCCGCCAGCTCGCGCCGCGCCTCCCGCCATCTGCGGCCCCACGCGAACCCCGCCGTTGCTGCGCCGCTCACTGTCGTTGCGCACCGCGCTTCGCTACCCGCCTGCCGCTCGCGCCTTTGCTCCTCGCCGTCCTGCACTGCCGTCCCTCGCCGCTGCTGGCAGCTGCCGGCGCCCCGCCGGCCTCGCCCCGCCCCAGGCAGGCTGCGGCCTCCACGGGCGCCCGCCCCGCTCCCGACCCCGGGGTTCCGCCCGTTAACCCGCCCCGCGGGGTTGGCCTAGTGCCACTAACGAACGGGCCCCACGCCCTGAAAATGTTTAATAAAAAAAGGA
Source organism: Triticum urartu (assembly GCF_003073215.2). Lineage (NCBI taxonomy): Eukaryota > Viridiplantae > Streptophyta > Magnoliopsida > Poales > Poaceae > Triticum > Triticum urartu. The sequence continues at coordinate 76,785,570 of NC_053026.1, read as the reverse complement.
TTAAAAAAACTAAATAAAAATATTAATTAATCAATTAATTAATTAACTTAATTAATCCTAATTAGATTAGCCTAATTAACTAGTTTCACCTAATTAACTTTCATTAATTAACATAACTAATCTGTTTAACTAAACTAATTAACCTGGTTAATTAGATAACAGACAATGACATGTGGGTCCCACTGGACCCACCTGTCTGTTTGACTGGTCAACCGACCAGTTGACCTGCTGACATCACTCTGATGTCATGCTTGCGTCATCATTCACTGTTTTGGATAATGTTGGAATTAAATATATAATTAAAATCAGAAAATGATTTAAATCTTTAGAAAATCATATCTTTTAATCCGTAACTCGGATGAAAATACTTTGTACATGAAAGTTGCTCAGAACGATGAGACGAATTCGAATACGCAGCCCGTTCATCCGCCACGCATCCCTAGCATAGCGAACATGCAACTTTCCCCCTCCGGTTCGTCTGTCCGAAAACGAGAAACACCGGGGATATTTTCCCGGATGTTTTCCCCCTTCACCGGTACCACCTCGTACCGCGTTAGGTCACCCCTAGCACAACGTATTGCCGCGTCTTGCTTTGTGTTGCATTTGATTGCTCTGTTATTTATTGTGTTCCCCCTCCGTTACTCCTTTCTGGTAGACTCCGAGACCGCTGCCGATGTCCGTGTGGCTTGCATTAGAGTAGTGTAGCATGTTACTGCTTTCCGTTATTCCTATCCTGATGCATAGCCTGTCCTTGCTACTACTGTTGTTACCATTACCTGCTATCCTACTTAGTATAGGATGCTAGTGTTCCATCAGTGGCCCTACACTCTTGTCCGTCTGCCATGCTATACTACTGGGCCGTGATCACTTCGGGAGGTGATCACGGGCATATACTATATACTTTTACACAGTTACATTACCTGTGATACTGTTCGGAGATGGGGGCTGAAGGGGCAGGTGGCTCCATCCCGGTAGAGGTGGGCCTGGGTTCCCGACAGGCCCCCCGACTGTTACTTTGTGGCGGAGCGACAGGGCAGGTTGAGACCACCTAGGAGAGAGGTGGGCCTGGCCCTGGTCGGCGTTCGCGGATACTTAACACGCTTAACGAGATCTGGTATTTGATCTGAGTTTGGCCATTTGGTCTATACGCACTAACCATCTACGCGGGAGTAGTTATGGGTATCCCGGCGTCGTGGTATCAGCCGAAGCCTTCGTGACGTCAGCGACTAAGTGGCACGCGCCGGATTGGAATGTAAGCCTGCTCTTGTATTAAGGGGGCTAGTTCTGCTTCCGGCCACGTACGCAACGTGCAGGTGTGCTAAGGACGATGGGCCCAGACCCCTGTGCGCTTAGGTTTAGACCGGCGTGCTGACCTCTCTGTTGTGCCTAGGTGGGGCTGCGACGTGTTGATCTTCCGAGGCCGGGCATGACCCAGGAAAGTGTGTCCGGCCAAATGGGATCGAGCGTGTTGGGGTATGTGGTGCACCCCTGTAGGGAAGTTAATCTATTCGAATAGCCGTGATCTTCGGTAACAGGACGACTTGGAGTTGTACCTTGACCTTATGACAACTAGAACCGGATACTTAATAAAACACACCCTTCCAAGTGCCAGATACAACGGTTCGCTCTCTCACAGGGCGACGAGGGGAGGATCATCGGTTAGGGTTATGCTATGCGTTGCTAATACTTGGAGGACTTCAGTCTACTCTCTTCTTATGCTGCAAGACGGAGGCTGCCAGAAGCGTAGTCTTCGAAAGGATAGCTATCCCCCCCTCTTATTCCGGCATTCTGTAGTTCAGTCCACATATGATAGCCTTATTCCACTTGATACCATGGCATACATATGTAGTGTAGCTCCTTGCTTGCGAGTACTTTGGATGAGTACTCATGGTTGCTTTCTCTCTCTTTTCCCCCTATCCCTTCTACCTGGTTGTCGCAACCAGATGTTGGAGCCCAGGAGCCAGACGCCACCTTCGACGATGACTCCTACTACACCGGAGGTGCCTACTACTACGTGATGCCCGCTGACGACGACCAGGAGTAGTTAGGAGGATCCCAGGCAGGAGGCCTGCGCCTCTTTCGATCTGTATCCCAGTTTGTGCTAGCCTTCTTAAGGCAAACTTGTTTAACTTATGTCTGTACTCAGATATTGTTCCTTCCGCTGACTCGTCTATGATCGAGCTCTTGTATTCGAGCCCTCGAGGCCCCTGGCTTGTAATATGATGCTTGTATGACTTATTTTATTTGTAGAGTTGTGTTGTGATATCTTCCCGTGAGTCCCTGATCTTGATCGTACACATTTGCGTGTATGATTAGTGTACGATTAAATCGGGGGTGCAACAAGTTGGTATCAGAGCCAACTGCCTGTAGGAATCCCCCTTCCACACTCCTTGGCCGAAGTCGAGTCTAGACATTACAAAACTTTTTACTAACATGGCTGTGTGCCTTATGGGCCCACGTCGCCATCTGGGTGGTATTAGGATATTTTATTCCTCGACCTATACTCTGGGACTCTGATCTCTCTTCTATTAGGGTTAAATGATTTTGCTAAAATCTAACTCTAGGTTCTCGTTATCACTTCCTGCCGGAGAGCACCTTCATTACAGATGATCGACTGCTTCACTAGAAGATTTCGAAGATACTCTCCGATATTCTGTCGAGACCTTGTGCGTGTTTCTTTTGCAATTCCCTTCTATCGATAAACCTCTATGGATAACCACGTACACGTGCCATTCATATAATCATTCCTCATTGATCTTGTTATTACAAGATGCCCCAAAATTCTCTCTATTGTTCTGAGAATACTTTGTGCCTACTGCCTTGCATTCCTTGCCACATGAATACCACTATGGGTAATTTCTAGCACTCACCGGATATTTGCTCATCCCCAGTTGGTTCAAGTATTTCACAGAAGTCTTCAAAATACTATTTGAACTTCCAAAAATCCTGAGTAGCCTATTACTCTTGAAGTTCTTACTTGATTGCATTATGGTTAATCCCATAAGTCTATAATTTTATTGGCATCCCTTGTCATTATCATTTTGAGTCCGTTGATTCAAAATGTTGTGAATGCTCGCCAGCCTCAATCAGATCCAATGATTCATCCTTCCGGCTCACACGTCATTTTAAACATGAGCTGGTTATCGACCAATCAAATTGTCATCGATTGTACCCCTAAGTCTATTCGACTGATCCATTCTTAATGAGAGCGTTGGCTTTTGATCCCTTGATTTGGAAATGCTAATCTGATGCCCTTTCATTCCATCTTCCTCAGATAAAGTACCGATACTCGCATCAGCTCCATTATAGACCATAGGACCCCTTGTTGGATTATTATCCGGTAGTGTCCTTCCTATTCAATAACCTTGTGAGCCTCTCCATGGGTATGTGATACCTTTGGTAAATTGTATCCTCTGTTTTGCTAACCATGCTCTACTTTTGAGCTTGTGATATTTACCCTTGAAACTTGTGGTATATGTTTCTAAGAAACCCCGATGGGTTGAACCTATACAACCTTCTCTAAAACCGTGTGAACTCGAAAGTTTTCACGAGTCATACACTTCTAGTATTTTGCCAGATGAAATTTCAACACTACAACTTCTTCGAAAGTGAGAAGTGAATGAAAGTTTATGCATTGGAGAAGTGGGAGTCGACCTTGAACTTTGTGTTCATGCCCATGGGCACGATGTAGATCTTATCGTTAAAGCTTCTCTTAGATTAAATTATTCCTTTGGTATAAGTTCATCTTATATCTGGGATCTGACCTTTTTCAATCGTGGTTCCGACCATGTTCTCCTTTAAATACCGTTTCGCGTGCAAGTTTAAGCGCTTGTCTTCTGTAGAGCAATGCCCCAGTCCAACCTCTACTTTGATCTGTCGTCGAGTATTACCCCCTCTGGTATCTTGAGATTATCACGGAACTGCATAACTTCTTATGAGTTCTTCATCAAGTACTACATTCTCACTGATTACAGTTTTAATGGGCTCTGAGTTATTAAACACTCAAAGACACCGATAACTGAACCGAGTCTGCCCTACGGTTCAACAACTCTTGATAATCTTCTTTAAGTCCGAGTTTGAACTCGATCACGTAAATACTAGCCTGCTCGGCTATATCATTATCGTGCCAATTTTAACTGTGCTACCTGGTCCTTAACCCCGGAGCACAACTTTCGATGATGAGCTAAGGTTACGCCGATCTCCCTCGTCATTCCATTCGCCTTGAACAACAAGCTTGATTTCAAGTTTGTGTCCTACCCATGGTTCCAATAACCTTCCGCTTCATCATTCCTTTGACCTGATGTCATCGCTGATTGATTACATCTTCATGAAATCTCTCGACAAATGTGTCGTGATCATCATCGACCTTATGAGCTCTTCCAGGATATCAATTGAGTTCATGATGAGAAATACTATCCTTGCCCCCGCTGATTTGTGTTATCTTTGACCACTTTATTGCCTTCCGTTCAACACAAACTTGTTCGTGTTTTGTGTTATACCTTGAGTTCCCTGCTATCTAGCATTTGTTCTTCTTTACCTTGGAGTATTACCATCTTTTAATATCAAGGATGTTGTGAGGATTGCTCCTCCTCTTAAGAATTCTTGGTATAGTGATACTTCTCATCATCACCATTCTTTCTTGGTCCTCGCGTTGATTCCAACCGGGGTACCAACAAGTGAACGATGCTGTTTGGATTCTGCCTTTCTAGCAACCCTATTGCTTTGAAGTTAATGGTCGGCCGTTCGTTCTTAGACTATTGATTATTGAGTCACCATTCTACCATTGATCATGCTACCTAAACCCATATTTCGGTTGTACCTTTCAACCAATTTTTAATTATGTATGTTTTGCTCGAGCATACAACATTATACCATTTGATCTGACAAATGATATTTCCTTGTTCACATAATTGTGGAAATCAATCCTTTGGAAATCTCAATGATTTGTTGCTGAGCCTATCAGCCACCTCCTCATCCTCTCCTTGGTTTACTGTTGAACTCTTGTGTCGGAACTCGCTCCCATAGTTCAATTCCCGAGAATCTTACAATGTCATCTTGACAATTTGTGTTGCACCTTTCTTCTCAGGTATCCTGAGTCTGAGTTATCTTGACACCCATCACATTTGAATCTCGGTCAGATATGATGGTTGGAATATATTTCCAAGAGTTATAACATTGGTCTTTCATGACCCGGTAAGGTGATGACATTCCTAGCACACTTGACCGAAGGGCCTAGTGTTATAGTTTCCTTTTTAACAAGATTAACCATTTTTCCATGAGGAAATTGAATGCCTTGTTTAATAAGTTTATCCTGACGGATCCTTTGTGTATCCAAAGTCCGATCTTTGCTTGAAGACCATGTCGATGCTATCTCGAAGCATGTCTGTGGTACTTCGATTTTCAATAAAAACATTTGAAGCATAATGCTAAATGTTACCTGCTCTATTATCCAAACACCGTTGCATGGGTAATGTCATGAAATTTCTTTCCCCTTTCCTAAAGAGTTTTTATTATATCCTGCCAAGGATATCATGCTCTGCTTGTCCTTGGGGAGGATATACCCCTGATATATGTGTTTAAACACATTTTCCTTTCCATTATTCGGTTTAACCTTTCTTGTGATCTATATGATCTAAGCAGTAATATTCTCCTGCTTATGTAAATACCTCGGTGTACAATTCTGTCAGCAAGACCCTGTTACTGTTGTTGATGACGTTTCGGTAACCACCGATGGACGAGAACTTTGCCTATTAGTCCGCCTCGTTCAACGAGCAAGAAAATGGTTCTCTTCGTCCCTCGCCCTTAGTACCGATGTTGTCGTCGACATAACCGATAGACTACCCTCTGACATGCCTGGCTTATATGATCGTACAAGATGTCAGCGGCCTTCATACTATTAACCATATGGTGGGTCCATAACCCACAGTTACACAGGATCGAAACCTGACTCTCCTGTACACCCTGTTGTCAAAGTTATTCCTCGCGCGTGGCCTCGTATGTATTTCACGGGCCACCTTCCTAGTGATCTATTCTGGTAATAGACGCAATACTTAATCTCGTTGCTCTGGATGACTTTTTCACTTTGTTTCAGGCTTTGAACGATTGCCTACCCGTTTGAAACTTCTCTTGGTACCTTCTTACTTCACTCTCAATATTTTCTTAAGTATCTATTCGAGGGTTACCTTCTACCACATTCCCTGAGTATTCTGCCAGATAGTTGACCTTGAAGGTCCATTCTTCTGAAGCTACCCCTTATCATTATCGTAAGTACGATGGAGATCCCGAAGAAAGGATGACGACTTCACTATGATGACCTAAAGCAGAGAAATGAAGATGTCAATGTAGTGGATCTACCTCTTCGAGAAGAGCAACCAAGACCGAGAACACTCGTTAGAATTTCGTAACCAGAAATTTCCCCTTAGCCCCCCTCTTAAATCTCGGGACGAGATTTCTTATAGTGGAGGAGAATTGTGACGCCCGGATAATTAGGCTACAGTGATACTCTGCTAATGATACCACATCACCTCCGTTACTGTTGCTAATCTATCGTTAGATCAAAACCGGTCCAAAATTCAAATTCAAGATTTGGTAAATAATAAAAGTTTTCAAATATTAAAATAAAAATGTCCGGTTTGTACTAAATATTACATAGATAATTATGGTGAAGAAGACACAGTTTTATATAATGCTTAAATGCCCTGAATTAAATAAAACAGAATAGGAAAAATGAATAAAGGAAAAGAGAATACAAAGGGAAAAACAAAACTAACAAACAAAAAAAATAGAAAAGAACCCCCCACTGGGCTCCGGCCCAGCTGCCGGCCGGCCCAACCGGCCATTCCCCCACTCCCCCGATCCAACCCTAGCCACCACCCACTCCCCCTCGTCAGCCCCCACCTTCCGATCCGATCTGGATCGAGGAGGGGAACCGAACCCCGAGTATGAATCCGCTCCTGACCCCATCGCCTTGAAGCCCCCCCCCCAACGGAGCACCATCACCGTCGCCCTACTGCCTCGCCGCCCCGCCCGGGCCTCGTCGGAGCGCTCCCTCGCCAAACCTCCTCCCCGTCTCCGTCGGTCGTCCCTGGTCTCCTCCGCAACGGCTTCCTCGAGCCTCGCCGCCCCCCTGGTCTCTACTCGAACGTGAGGCCCGCCTCTCATCTCTTCCCTCTCTGTCCGGCGTCGCCTCCCGTTCGTCCCCGTGCGCTAGCACGAGCAGCTCCGCCCCTGACCTTCCCCTCCGTGGCCGCGCTGTGCGCGCGACGCGCCTGCGCGCCCGTCGCATCCCCGACGGCTGGCCGTGCTTCGCTGCTCGTCGGAGGCCGCCAGCTCGCGCCGCGCCTCCCGCCATCTGCGGCCCCACGCGAACCCCGCCGCTGCTGCGCCGCTCACTGTCGTTGCGCACCGCGCTTCGCTACCCGCCTGCCGCTCGCGCCTTTTGCTCCTCGCCGTCCTGCACTGCCGTCCCTCGCCGCTGCTGGCAGCTGCCGGCGCCCCGCCGGCCTCGCCCCGCCCCAGGCAGGCTGCGGCCTCCACGGGCGCCCGCCCCGCTCCCGACCCCGGGGTTCCGCCCGTTAACCCGCCCCGCGGGGTTGGCCTAGTGCCACTAACGAACGGGCCCCACGCCCTGAAAATGTTTAATAAAAAAAGGATTAAAAAAACTAAATAAAAATATTAATTAATCAATTAATTAATTAACTTAATTAATCCTAATTAGATTAGCCTAATTAACTAGTTTCACCTAATTAACTTTCATTAATTAACATAACTAATCTGTTTAACTAAACTAATTAACCTGGTTAATTAGATAACAGACAATGACATGTGGGTCCCACTGGACCCACCTGTCTGTTTGACTGGTCAACCGACCAGTTGACCTGCTGACATCACTCTGATGTCATGCTTGCGTCATCATTCACTGTTTTGGATAATGTTGGAATTAAATATATAATTAAAATCAGAAAATGATTTAAATCTTTAGAAAATCATATCTTTTAATCCGTAACTCGGATGAAAATACTTTGTACATGAAAGTTGCTTAGAATGATGAGACGAATTCGAAAACGCAGCCCGTTCATCCGCCACGCATCCCTAGCATAGCGAACACGCAACTTTCCCCCTCCGGTTCGTCTGTCCGAAAACGAGAAACACCGGGGATATTTTCCTGGATGTTTTCCCCCTTCACCGGTACCACCTCGTACCGCGTTAGGTCACCCCTAGCACAACGTATTGCCGCGTCTTGCTTTGTGTTGCATTTGATTGCTCTGTTATTTATTGTGTTCCCCCTCCGTTACTCCTTTCCGGTAGACTCCGAGACCGCTGCCGATGTCCGTGTGTACGACTACGGTGTTGACGACCACTCTCTCTTGCCAGAGCAACCAGGCAAGCCCCCCCTTGATCACCAGATATCGCCTACTGTCCTCTATACTACTTGCATTAGAGTAGTGTAGTATGTTACTGCTTTTCGTTATTCCTATCCTGATGCATAGCCTGTCCTTGCTACTACTGTTGTTACCATTACCTGCTATCCTACTGCTTAGTATAGGATGCTAGTATTCCATCAGTGGCCCTACACTCTTGTCCGTCTGCCATGCTATACTACTGGGCCGTGATCACTTCGGGAGGTGATCACGGGCATATACAATATACTTTACACAGTTACATTACCTGTGATACTGTTCGGAGATGGGGGCTGAAGGGGCAGGTGGCTCCATCCCGGTAGAGGTGGGCCTGGGTTCCCGATGGCCCCCGACTGTTACTTTGTGGCGGAGCGACATGGCAGGTTGAGACCACCTAGGAGAGGGGTGGGCCTGGCCCTGGTCGGCGTTCGCGGATACTTAACACGCGTAACGAGATCTGGGTATTTGATCTGAGTTTGGCCATTTGGTCTATACGCACTAACCATCTACGTGGGAGTAGTTATGGGTATCCCGGCGTCGTGGTATCAGCCGAAGCCTTCGTGACGTCAGCGACTGAGTGGCGCGCGCCGGATTGGAACGTAAGCCTGCTCTTGTATTAAGGGGGCTAGTTCTGCTTCTGGCAACGTTCGCAACGTGTTGATCTTCCAAGGCCGGGCATGACCCAGGAAAGTGTGTCCGGCCAAATGGGATCGAGCGTGTTGGGGTATGTGGTGCACCCCTGCAGGGAAGTTAATCTATTCGAATAGCCGTGATCTTCGGTAACAGGACGACTTGGAGTTGTACCTTGACCTTATGAAAACTAGAACCGGATACTTAATAAAACACACCCTTCCAAGTGCCAGATACAACCGGGTCGCTCTCTCACAGGGCGACGAGGGGAGGATCATCGGTTAGGGTTATGCTATGCGATGCTACTTGGAGGACTTCAGTTTACTCTCTTCTTCATGCTGCAAGACGGAGGCTGCTAGAAGCGTAGTCTTCGAAAGGACTAGCTATCCCCCTCTTATTCCGGCATTCTGTAGTTCAGTCCACATATGATAGCCTTATTCCACTTGATACCAATGCATACATATGTAGTGTAGCTCCTTGCTTGCGAGTACTTTGGATGAGTACTCACGGTTGCTTTCTCCCTCTTTTCCCCCTATCCCTTCTACCTGGTTGTCGCAACCAGATGTTGGAGCCCAGGAGCCAGACGCCACCTTCGACGATGACTCCTACTACACCGGAGGTGCCTACTACTACGTGATGCCCACTGACGACGACCAGGAGTAGTTAGGAGGATCCCAGGCAGGAGGCCTACGCCTCTTTCGATCTGTATCCCAGTTTGTGCTATCCTTCTTAAGGCAAACTTGTTTAACTTATGTCTGTACTCAGATATTGTTGCTTCCGCTGACTCGTCTATGATCGAGCTCTTGTATTCGAGCCCTCGAGGCCCCTGGCTTGTAATATGATGCTTGTATGACTTATTTTATTTGTAGAGTTGTGTTGTGATATCTTCCCGTGAGTCCCTGATCTTGATCGTACACGTTTGCGTGTATGATTAGTGTACGATTAAATCAGGGGCGCAACAGTGGTTACAACCAACAGCAGCAACAGTCAGGATACCAGAGCAACCCAAAGCAGTTGAGTAGTGGGCAGTACCATGTCTTTACCACTAGCTTGGGCAAGCGAGACCGGAAGGTTCAGAGACGGGCAGTCAACTCTGTTGAACCGGCCACACCCCGTTATCTACGTTGGTCTGAACAGCCAATCATATGGAGCAGAGAGGATCACCCACCCCAGGTCGATAATCTGGGTCAGTTGGCTCTGGTGGTGGCGCCTCAGGTGGGAGGTTATAAGTTCACCAAGGTGCTCATGGATGGAGGGAGCAGCATTAACATCCTATACTATGAAACCTTCCGTCGTATGGGACTAACATCTAAGAATCTCAAACCGTCCAATACAGTATTCCACGGTGTAGTGCCTGGCAGATCAGCATATCCTGTTGGTAAGATAGCTCTTGAAGTGGCCTTTGGGGATGAACATGATTCCAGGTCGGAGACATTGACGTTTGAAGTGGTGAAAATCCAAAGTCCATATCATGCCCTGTTTGGGCGACCGGCATACGCCAAGTTTATGGCTCGGCCCTGTTATGTGTATTTGCAGCTCAAGATGCCGGGTCACAAGGGGACAATAACGGTTCACAGAAGCCGCAAAATCGCTTTGGAATGTGAGGAAGGAGATGCGGCTTATGCAGAGTCGGTTTGTGCCACCGAGGAGTTGAAGTACTATAAAGACAATGTTGATCCTGCGGACATGACTCCGTTGAAGAAGCCAACTACGGAGCATGATCCGGCCCTGAAGTTCAAATCGGTAGCAGAAACTAAGCTTGTTGACTTCGTACCTGGTGATTCGTCCAAGCAGTTCAGCATCAGTGCCAACTTGGATCCGAAATAGGAAAGCGCGCTCATCGAGTTCATCCGTGAGAATCGGGACATTTTTGCATGGAAGCCCTCTGACATGCCAGGTGTACCGAGGCAACGCGCTGAGCACACACTTAATGTGGATCCTAAATATAAACCGGTGAAACAGTTCCTCCGCCGGTTTAACGAAGAAAGACGCAAGGCAATTGGAGAAGATGTAGCCAGGCTCTTAGCAGCTGGATTTATTGTTGAAGTTTTTCACCCTGAGTGGCTTGCCAATCCGGTGCTGGTCCTCAAGAAAAACGGCACCTGGCGCATGTGTGTGGATTACACAGATCTTAATAAGGCTTGTCCAGCAGATCCTTTTGATCTCCCCCGTATTGATCAAATTATTGATGCTTCGGCGGGCTATGAGTGTTTAAGTTTTTTGGATGCGTATTCTGGCTATCATCAGATCAAAATGGCAGTTAAGGACCAGGAGAAGACAACATTTATAACTCCCTTTGGAGCCTTCTGCTATGTGTCTATGCCCTTCGGGATCAAGAGTGCCCAGGCAACTTACCAACGGTGTGTACAAAATTGTCTTCACAAGCAGATTGGCCGTAATATACATGCTTACGTGGATGATATCGTGGTTAAATCCAGGGAGAAGGAGACTCTAATTGATGATTTGAGAGAAACTTTTGATAACCTCAGAACATACAAGATGATGCTTAATCCGGACAAGTGTGTCTTTGGTGTACCGGCGGGCAAGCTATTGGGTTTTCTAGTGTCCAACAGGGGAATTGAGGCTAATCCGGAGAAGATCACGGCTATCACCTCCCTGGCTAAACCGAAGTGTATCAACGATGTTCAACGCCTGGCAGGCCGGATTGCTGCGCTAAGCCAGTTTATCAGTCGCCTGGGTGAGAAGGCAATCCCTTTGTATCAGATGTTGAAAAATACGGATCAGTTTATCTGAAGTTCTGCTGCTGATGAAGCATTTGAAGACTTAAAGCGGCAATTGGCCAATCCGCCTGTGCTCGCCGCTCCCGTTGACAAGGAGCCGTTACTGCTATATGTTGCTGCTAATGTTCGGGCGGTCAGCGTAGCTATTGTGGTGGAGCGAAAAGAGGCAGGTAAGGAGCATCCGGTTCAGCGTCCGGTCTATTATATCAGTGAGGTGCTCATTGAGTCCAAACAAAGGTATCCGCATTGGCAGAAGCTGGTGCATGGAGTTTTTATGGCAAGCCGGAAGCTTAAGCAGTATTTCGAAGGGCACTCAATCACGGTAGTCAGTTCTGCTCCTTTGGGAGATATCATCCAGAACCGGGAAGCAACTGGCCAGATTGCAAAGTGGGCCATAGAGCTGGGACCGTACGGTTTGAAGTATGTGCCTCGGACAGCGGTTAAGTCTCAAGCACTTGTTGATTTCATCAATGATAGGACGGAAATGCAAGCACCTGAAGAAAAGCCGGATTGTACGTATTGGACAATCCATTTTGACGGATCCAGGCAGTTGGAAGGCTCGGGGGCTGGAGTCGTATTAACTTCCCCACGAGGTGATAAGTTTTGTTATGTTCTCCGTTTAATATTCCCTTGTACTAAAAATGCAGCTGAGTATGAAGCCTTGCTCCATGGTCTTCGGATGGCTAAGGAGATGAATCTAAGTCGAGTTAAGTGCTTCGGTGACTCGGACCTTGTGGCTCAGCAAGTGTCTGGCACTTGGGACTCCAAAGGACCCACTCATGGCAGCATATCGTCGTGAGGTGGATATTGTTGCAGGTTATTTCAGAGGCTATCAGGTGGACCATGTGGACCGGCAGAAAAATGAAGCGGCGAACACTTTAAGCCGGCTGGGCTCTCAGCGCAAACCGGTCCCGCCCAATGTTTTTTTGGATGTGCTGCACAACCCGTCGGTGAAGATCCCTGGTGAAGAGGATTTGGCTATTCCTGATCCGGAGGCTCAATTGGTGGAAGTTCTTCATGTTATTCCGGATTGGACGCTTCCTTACCTGGCATACAAGAACCGGGGCGAGTTGCCAGAAGATGAGATTCTGGCCCGGCAGATAATCCGGCGATCCAAGTCCATGGCTGTCATCAACGGTGAGTTGCATCATTGCAGTGTATCAGGAGCTTTTCAACGTTGCGTGTCTCCTGAAGAAGGTCGTGAAATTTTGCGTGAGATCCATGAAGGAGATTGTGGTCACCACGCCGGTTCAAAGTCTCTGGTGGCTAAAGCGTTTCACCATGGTTTCTATTGGTTAACTGCTAATGCTGATGCGAAGGATCTGGTCAGGCGATGTGATGGTTGCCAAAGGTTTTCGAGACGTGCTCATGTACCGGCTCAAGAATTGAGAATGATTCCAATTACTTGGCCGTTTGTGACTTGGGGGCTGGATATGGTTGGGCCTTTCAAAAGGTCCAAAGATAAGAAGACCCACCTCCTGGTGGTGGTTGACAAGTTTACAAAGTGGGTGGAGGCAGAACCTGTTAGCAAGTGTGATGCGGCCACGACGGTTCAGTTCATCAAAAAGGTGATTTTCCGGTTTGGCTTTCCACACAGTATTATCACAGATAATGGTACCAATTTGTCCAAAGGTGCTATGAAGGAGTTCTGCAAACGGGAGCACATCCGGCTCGACGTTTCATCAGTGGCACATCCACAGTCCAATGGTCAAGCAGAAAGAGCTAATCAAGAGATCTTGAGAGGCATCAAGCCACGGCTCATGGTTCCTTTGAAGAGAACACCGGGTTGTTGGGTAGAAGAATTACCATCTGTGTTATGGAGCATCAATACAACACCCAACAGATCAACAGGATACACACCGTTCTTCATGGTTTATGGAGCGGAGGCGGTTCTCCCCAGTGATATCCGTCATGATTCACCTCGTGTCACGGCTTATATTGAAGCGGACAACGAGACAACACGGCAAGATGCTTTGGACCGGTTGGATGAAGAGCGTGACATCGCAGCCGCCCGATCGGCAATTTACCAGCAGGATCTTCATCGTTATCACAGTCGCCGAGTCAGAACCAAAGCCTTTCAGGAAGGAGATTTGGTGCTTCGGCTCATCCAAGATCAGACTTGTATGCATAAGCTATCCCCACCTTGGGAGGGGCCTTTCGTGGTCAGAAGAATCTGCACAACGGGTCGTACTATCTGATCGATATTCGAGAGCATAAGGACTCATGTACATCAGAGGAGGAGACTAGCAGGCCATGGAATATAGCTCATCTTCGGCCTTACTATACCCGAGCCATTGGCTATACTTATGTACATATTACGACAATGTATTATGATTAAGTATAATAAACCGGAACCTTAGCTAAAGCGGGGTATCTGTTCTTTTACATCATGTGAGGTTACACGGAGTTGCTCTAAAGCAGCCTCCGGTTTACCCCTTGAGTTCGCTTTGCTAAAAGCATCGTGTTATATCACTTGGAGGATTGGTCGTGTCCGAACCAATACCATGCCTCTTGATAGGAGAAAGCCACCAGATCACTTGGGGACTTGGTCATGTCTGAACCAGTCATGCCTCTTGATCGGCCTAAGGCCATAGAATCACTTGGGGGCTTGGTCGAACCCGAACCATGACCACGCCATTTGGTCGGCATAAATGCCACAAGAATCACTTGGGGACCTGGCTAACTACAACCATAGTTACACCTAACGGGAGCTTGGTCGTGTTTGGCCATGGTTACGCCATTTGGTCAGCTTAAATAAATCTTTTTTGGCAAACGTTTTTGTCGTTGCTTTTGCTTCATATTTTTCTTTGAAGGGGGGTTTGTGCTTTTTATTTTCTTCTTTAAACCGACAAAGTTTTTTAACCAATCAATTGACGGAACACAGTTCACGTCAATCCGGAGACTATTTGTCCGGTTTGATCCTTGTCGTTAACATCCTCTTATGGAGTAACATGGTGTTTATTATAACCCGGCATGGTTTACATAGTAACCAGTGTCATATACATATACAGGAGTTGTTATTTCCTCCAACAGTGTGGGTTTGCAAAACTCCGCTTCAAGGTTGGCCAAGCCAACTTCACACTCAATGGTGGCAGGTATTATGTATCTCAAAATTTTGATCATATACTTAAAATTTTGTTTTGGATGTTTTGACTTTACATATACAGACATCATATTCCGCCTGACGATACAACCGCGGTGGCACTTGACGAATTTCTTATTTCAGAAAGGGTTTTGGAAAGTTCATTACCACAGGAAGAACAAGTTATGCACGAAGGCATATCAACATCAAAGGTATCAGCTAGCCTATTACAAGGCAACATGGTGCCCATAATAACATAATTGTTTTTCACAAAGGAGAGGCAGTTTTAAAACCGGCTTCTGGTTTAAGCTTGGCCACCAGCCTGGCCTGATGTTTGCGGGTCATCCTGCGCCGCTTCAGCTTCCGTTTCTCTACCCAGTGGCTGGAAATCCACAGTTGTCCAGTCGATTCCCATTAATGCTTGAAATATAGCTTCGTCATGGATTAGCGAAGCCGGGTCAATATCGGGAGCGTAAGTATGCTTATGGATTGGAGGGATCAGATTTTCCTATTCATGGATTGGTGCAGCTATTCGCTTGTTCTGGCTGTCATATTGGGCTTGATAATGAGATAAGTCTGCTTCCTCAGCCAGTTGACAAGCTAGCGGACGTACTTCCCGGTTTATTGCTCACAAATCCGCTTCACCAAATTCTGACCCGTCTTCCTTCAAGCTGGGATAGCCCTGAGCTGCTTCAATAGGATCAAAATCTAGCACCCAGGCTTTTGCTCGGATTAAGGCATTGATTGCACCGGTTCGAGCAGCATATTTCTTCAGCTCTTCAACCCGGGCAGGAAGCACTGACAGTTTCATCAGAGTATCTTGAATCAAAGTGGGCGCCAGTTTGTTATGAGACGCGGTACAGATGATCCTCTGGGCACCAGTATACAATTGTTCAACCAAGGTATATGCGGCTTTCAATTTCTTCCGCACATCTCATCCCAAGTGACCAATACGTGTCCCTGAAATACCATAAAGGGTTAATAAACCGGTGACTCTGTAAGAAGGCAGAACCAATTCAGAAGGCAAGCTGACTTACCAAAGATAGCAGTGGTCATGGCATGAACGTGCCGCTTTATGCTGGTCAGTTCGTCCGTCACTGGTTTTAGTGCAGCCTCGGCATCCTCTGCTCGTTTGATCAAAGCAGACTTTTCAGTGGCCCAATCCGCCTATTTCTTCTTGAAGTTCTCCTTAAGTTGTTCCATGGCGCTTAAGGCACTGGCCAATTCCTCTTTTGCTTTGGAGGTTTCAGCCTGTTGGGTTTTCAGGTTTTCTTGCAGATCGATGACTTGGTTTTCATTCGCCTTCAGCTCCACCTGCAGGCATACAAATATATGTTTCAACAAATCGGTAGAAGGATTCAAGTACCAACCACATAACAAGTTATGCGCTTAGCACTTGGGGGCTAATGCATATTCGATCTTCATCTTTCAATTGTTTACAAAGTCCCAAGATCAATACAAGCATTCAACTTGGCACTTGGGGGCTAATGGCTATTTGATCATATGTATTCTGATGCGGCAGTTTCAATTTCTTAAAGTACCGGTTTAACTACACTAAGTTGAACCGGCCCTTGGGGGCTACATCAGGAAATTTTCAAAGCATCAAGGTTTATATTATTAAGTCCCGGTTTGAAAGAATATTTCAAACCAGCCCTTTGGGGCTAGGAGAGTCAGCAAGAATGAAAGCATACAAGTAGGAAGGAACATATGGAAGTTACCTCATATTTATCTTTCATCATGTTAACCTGACCGGCTTCATAGTCACGGCTGGTATACAGCCGGTTCAGATAGCCGGAATGGATATCTTGGGCATTCAGAGCATCGTAAGTCGTCAGATCGGCGTTCCACTTGCCTTTGCTAAAAGCAGCAAACTCTTCCTTGGCAGAATGTTTGGATAAAGCGACAGGGTTGCTTGGCTCAGTATGGCCAGTACCAGTAATGACAACCTCATCATCCTTGGTACCGCCGGTTTGCACTGGAGCTGTTGGCTTGTCAGTAGGGTTTGCTGGACCGGTGGAGTGTTCAATCCGGATGGAACCTGTGGGCTGATGGGTAGGACCTGAGGTATCAGTAGGTATCTCTTCAACAATAAGATCATCATCTGGCTGTGGTGGATCATTGGGAATATCCTCAGGGACAGCCGCTTCAAGATTGGGTGTTTTGCCCGGTTCAAGAATGACATCTTCTTCGGCCGCTTTGTCCAGGTGGGCCTTCTTGCTTGGCCTAGGTTTGGCCCTGAGAAGAATAACAAAATTAAATACAGCATATGTTCTAAGGCAATATACTGCAAACATCACAATAAATATAGCTTACCCAAGCACCATTTTGAGCGGTGGGAGCTGAGTAGCTGATGACTCACCAGAAGATGAGTGGGAAATAACCTGGTAATCGGAGTCAGACGGATTAAGAGGTTGACGAAAGCAGCCCGCTTTAGGACAAGCACTGATAGCGAATTAGAGACCTCGGAATGACGTTTCCGAACCGGACTGTTCGGTAAACCGGCGGAGGTAACTACCTGGCCGCTGTGCCAGGTGGTGCGGCGAGCTTCGTGTTGTTGAGTCTTCATAAGAAGTTTAGGATCCAAATAAGCAAGAGGATGAGAAAATTTAACTTTCCGGTTTGCCTGGCGGATTTTTTGTGAAGGCAAAGTTTCTGAATCAAAAGAGAGAATAATTACCTCTGCAACATCCGCGTGGCTGGCTTCGGCATCATCCTGACAAATATCATCATCAATAAGACGCATGAAAAATAAACCAAGTGAGTCAAGCTCTACCTCAAAGTCCGGATTATCCACCTCATCATCAGGGGCCAGATTAGAAGATGCAGTGGTTCTTTTCCTGTGGGCAGTCTTTTTCACAGCTTTAGTCTTTTGCCGGGTTGCTCTTTCCGGTTTGTCTGGTTTCTCTGGTTTCCCCTGCGGCAGATTTTTGCTCCAAAACGGATCATCGCCCTGATTATGCAGACACTGATATTACAAACAATGACCAGACATATCAATAACAGATTCAGCAAAGAGAAAAATCAAAGTCTTACAGTTGGCGGTTTGTTGGTGGCACAGAAGGGAAGCAGGCCGGTTCTAGCGCAGACATGTTCCAGTTCATTCAGTATCTTGCGCACAGCCTCTGTGATTTCTTCACCAGAGAGTTGGAGTTTTGAATGTCGCAAAGGGTCATCAACACTATCAGTATACTCGCACATCAAACTGGAGCGCTGACTAAGGGGCAGTATGCTCCATGATATCCAACAACGAGCGAGATCAACCCCGGTTAAACTGTTGGCCATAAAGGCTCTGAGCTTTGACAGCTGGGGAGCATATTTGCTTCTCTCCCGGGCAGTCAATCTTTGAGGAAAAGGGTGTGTATTGCTGAGCCGCTCCAGACGAAAGCCAGGCAAGGGATTCTCACCAGCAGGGAAGGTGTCTTTGCAGTAGAACCATGTCTGATTCCACTCCTTGGGGTGACTGTGCAGCTTGGCGTGAGGGTATGTGACCTCTTTCCTTTTCTGAATTGCCATGCCAGCCAACTCCGTATTAGAGCCATCAGTAAACTCGGGACGGCAGTTTAGATGGAAAAGATCTCTGAATAATTCCACTGTGGGCTCCTCTTGAAAGAACACCTCACAGAGTACTTGGAAGTGGCACATATTGGTAACAGAGTTGGGGCCAGTGTCTTGCGGATGGAGTTGGAAATCGGCTAAAACATCCCGATAAAATTTAGAACCGGGCGGCTTAAAGCCCCGGGCTAAGTGATCTACGAAAAAAACAACCTCTCCTTCTCGAGGTGTGGGAGGGCATTCTTTGCCAGGAGCCCTCCAATGGATGGTATCTTTACTGCCCAAAGCGCCAATCAGGACTAGATCATCCAGTTGATCCTCTGTGACGCGAGAAGGAACCCAATTGCACTCATATACTTGCTTGGCCATGATGGAATCTACAAGGCAGAAGATCCCGGTTCAAAAATGCATTTAATCAAGGTACGTTGGTATGGGCACTGTTAAACCAGAAACAGAATTATCTGAACCGGAGTTTTCACGAAGCAACCAACATCCGGTGGTTCAACAAGGGGACTAATGGTATATACCGGTTTGTCAAATTTTTCTACAAAGTTAAACCGCCTGGTCTAAGCATTGAACAGTCAAGACTGCAGATGAGTAAGTACACAAAAACAGATTTCACAAGATTATACTACAACTTTGGATCTGGAACATGTTTATAAAGGAGATAAATATTCAAGGCCCAAAAGGAGCAGTGCCGAATCAATAAGCGAAGGTACGGATAAGATCTATGGTCTTAATATGCGAAAGTGAAAACGGAGGATAAAAACTACTACTACAAAGAGCGAAGATTCACAGACTCGTCTAAAGGATCTATCATAGGAACAAGAAGCAAGCGATGAACACGGGAGAACATGGAAACCCTAGAACAGATCTATGATGGAAAGGATAGAAGACTTACCGGAGCTGAGGAAGAAGCGGAAGGTCGCCGCAGTGCTCTGGTACGCTCAGGGTGATGCAGCGGCCAAGGTTGGTGCAGAGGTCGACGGCGGCGGCGGAGCTCCGAAGACTGGGCGACGCGAGGAAGATGAGGCAGAAGGGCACGAAGGAGAAAAAAGAAATGACCCTTCGGTCCTATTTATAAAGCAAGGAACAAGGATCAGGCGCGAAAATCAAGGAGCCGCAAGTTTGGAAACAGAGCTGTCACCTCGATTATCGCAGATCTATTAAACAAGAAGGTATCATGGATAATTTCTTTATGACAGATGACATCACGCCGGTTTACAGCAATCAGAGAAGATGACATCACGGCGGTTCACCAAACTATAAGAAGATGTTGAAGATGAAATTTTTGCTAAGGATTGACATGAACCTGTTCAAATCAATCTGGGGCCTAATGTTGGGGATATTACTACTGGGTGTAAACCGGCCTATCTGGGCCGGTTTACTTCGTCAGTAGTTAAGCAGGTTAAAGCCCATGAAGGTAGATGAGGGCTCAAGACCCATAATCGGTTGAGAGCCTGTAGCCGTAAACCGGCGTCAATATGTAACTTGTATTGTAAGTTAGGAATAAGTAGAGACCAAACCGGACACATCTATGAGCCGGTGTTGGGACTCTGTATACCGAAGGGCGTCACCCATGTATATAAGGGGACGACCCGGCGGCGGTTCAAGGACGACAGACACAACTCGAGACATAGGCGAAGCTTGTTTGCTCCCTAGTCATCGAAACTCCCATCAATTCCATCACAACTAGACGTAGGCTTTTACCTTCATCGAAGGGGCCGAACTAGTATAAACCCTCTTGTGTCCTTGTGTCCGCTTTAACCCCTTCAAGCTAACCCGTTGCGATGGCTCCACAACTAAGTCCTTTCTCTAGGACATCTGCCATGACAAAACCACGATAGTGTTCCCAATAGTAATTAGGATGGCCTGTCCAACACGAAGATTCTTGCCAACGAGGAATCTCTTCCACCAAACCGAGTTTAAGTGTGTGTGACCGTCTGTGTCCATGCAGTAAGTACAGGTGGTGACGGAGCCCCTTCCCGTAAGGCGTAGTCTAGCTGAGCCTTCTTCACCAGGCTCGATACCATAACTCACAGATAGGTTCTTTGGCAATTTCTGAATAAGAAAAACATATCAATTAATAAATATCCTCGCACATACTCTTGCAAATATATTTCTATTAAGTTTAGATTTCTACACTATCAAAAGACACATCACTATGCATTTGTACTAATTAATCATGAATTCTACTAATAAGTATATATGGATTATCTACAATATTAATAGTTCCTTGGATTCTACACGAATAAGCATGTGATCAGACTCTACACTAAAGCATATCATCGACTAGATTCCACAAAGCATATCATTGGACTCTACACTAAGCAATATGAGAAAAGGATTAACGATCCACTTCACAGGAAAGAAAAATAGTAGCATGTGATAGTTTTTGTTCTTCCGCGAGAAGCAATTTGATGGACAATTATAATCCTAAGATCTAGTAACTGTTGGGGAATATAGTAATTTCAAAAAAATTCCTACGCACAGGCAAGATCATGGTGATGCATAGCAACGAGAGGGAAGAGTATAGTCCACGTACCCTCGTAGACCTTAAGCGGAAGCGTTATGAGAACGCGGCTGATGTAGTCGAACGTCTTCACGATCCGACCGATCCAAGTACCGAACGCACGGCACCTCCGAGTTCAGTACACGTTCAGCTCGATGACGTCCCACGAACTCCGATCCAGCAGAGCTTCACGAGAGAGTTCCGTCAGCACGACGGCGTGTTGACGGTGATGATGTTGCTACCTACGCAGGGCTTCTCCTAAGCACCGCTATGATATGATGAGGTGGATTATGGCGGAGGGGGCACCGCACACGGCTAAGGGATCAATGATCAACTTGTGTGTCTTTGGGGTGCCCCCCACCTCCGTATATAAAGGGGGGAGGAGGAGAGGGCCGGCCAAGGGGAGAGGCACGCCCAAGGGGGGGCAATCGTACTCCAAGTAGGTTTGCCCACTCTTTCCTAGTCCTTGTAGGAGAGGAGAAGGAAGGGGAGGAGAAGAAGAAGGATGGGGGGGGCCTAGTCCAATTCAGTTTGGGCTAGGGGGCCGCGCCCCCTAGCTGGCCGCCTCTCCTCTTCCTCCACTTGGGCCCATAAGGCCCAATAACCCCCCGGGAGGTTCCGGTAACCTCCCGGTTCTCTGGTATTTATCCGATAACCCCCGGAACTCATCCGGTGTCCGAATATAACCTTCCAATATATTGATCTTTACGTCTCGACCATTTCGAGACTCCTCGTCATGTCCGTGATCATATCCGGGACTCCGAAGTACCTTCGGTACATCAAAACACAAAACTCATAATACCGATCGTCACCGAACTTTAAGCGTGCGGACCCTACGGGTTCGAGAACTATGTAGACATGACTGAGACATGTCTCCGGTCAATAACCAATAGCGGAACCTGGATGTTCATATTGGCTCCCACTTATTCTACGAAGATCTTTATCGGTCAAACCGCATAACACTATACGTTGTTCCCTTTGTCATCGGTATGTTACTTGCCAGAGATTCGATCGTCGGTATCTCAATACCTAGTTCAATCTCGTTACCGACAAGTCTCTTTACTCGTTCCGTAATGCATCATCCCGTAACTAACTCATTAGTTACAATGCTTGCAAGGCTTATAGTGATGTGCATTATCGAGTGGGCCCAGAGATACCTCTTCGACAATCGGAGTGACAAATCCTAATCTTGATCTATGCCAACTCAACAAGTACCATCGGAGACACCTGTAGAGCACCTTTATAATCACCTAGTTACGTCGTGACATTTAGTAGCACACGAAGTGTTCCTCCGGTAATCGGGAGTTGCATAATCTCATAGTCATAGGAACATGTATAAGTCATGAAGAAAGCAATAGCAGTAAACTAAAACGATCAAGTGCTAAGCTAAAGAAATGGGTCAAGACAATCACATCATTCTCCTAATGATGTGATCCCGTTAATCATATGTCAACTCATGTCTATGGTTAGGAAACTTAACCATCATTCTCCTAATGAGCTAGTTAAGTAGAGGCATACTAGTGACACTTTGTTTGTCTATGTATTCACACATGTACTAAGTTTCCGGTTAATACAATTCTAGCATGAATAATAAACATTTATCATGATATGAGGAAATAAGTAATAACTTTATTATTTCCTCTAGGGAATATTTCCTTCAGTCTCCCACTTGCACTAGAGTCAATAATCTAGATTACACAGTAATGATTCTAACACCCATGGAGGCTTGGTGTTGATCATGTTTTGCTCATGAGAGAGGCTTAGTCAACGGGTCTGCAACATTCAGATCCGTATGTATCTTGCAAACTCTATGTCTCCCACCTGGACTTGATCGCGGATGGAATTGAAGCATCTCTTGATGTGATTGGTTCTCTTGTGAAATCTGGATTCCTTTACCAAGGCAATTGCACCAGTATTGTCACAAAATATTTTCATTGGACCCGATGCACTAGGTATGACACCTAGATCGGATATGAACTCCTTCATCTAGACTCCTTCATTCGCTGCTTCCGAAGCAGCAATGCACTCTGCTTCACACGTAGATCCCGCCACGACGCTTTGTTTAGAACTGCTCCAACTGATAGCTCCACTGTTCAATATAAACACATATCCGATTTGCGATTTAGAATCGTCCGGATCAGTGTCAAAGCTTGCATCGACGTAACCATTTATGACGAGCTCTTTGTCACCTCCATAAATGAGAAACATATCCTTAGTCCTTTTCAGGTTATTCAGGATGTTCTTGACCGCTGTCCAGTGATCCACTCCTGGATTACTTTGGTACCTCCCTGCTAAACTAATAGCAATGCACACATCAGGTCTGGTACACAGTATTGCATACATGATAGAGCCTATGGCTGAAGCATAGGGAACGTCTTTCATTTTCTCTCTATCTTCTGCAGTGGATGGGCATTGAGTCTTACTCAACTTCACACCTTGTAACACGGGCAAGAATCCTTTCTTTGCCTGATCCATTTTGAACTTCTTCAAAACTTTGTCAAGGTATGTGCTTTGTGAAAGTCCAATTAAGCGTCTTGATCTATCTCTATAGATCTTGATGCCCAATATGTAAGCAGCTTCACCGAGGTCTTTCATTGAAAAACTCTTATTCAAGTATCCTTTTAAGCTATCTAGAAATTCTATATCATTTCCAATCAACAATATGTCCTCCACATATAAGATTAGAAATGCTACAGAGCTCCCACTCACTTTCTTGTAAATACAGGCTTCTCCAAAAGTCTGTATAAAACCATATGCTTTGATCACACTATCAAAACATTTATTCCAACTCCGAGAGGCTTGCACCAGTCCATAAATGGATTGCTGGAGCCTGCACACTTTGTTAGTACCCTTTGGATCGATAAAACCTTCAGGTTGCATCATAGACATATCTTCTTCCAGAAATCCATTCAGGAATGCAGTCTTTACATCCATTTGCCAAATTTCATAATCATAAAATGCGGCAATGGCTAACATGATTCGGACTGACTTAAGCATCGCTACGGGTGACAAGGTCTCACCGTAGTCAACTCCTTGAACTTGTCAAAAACCTTTCGCAACAAGTTGAGCTTTGTAGAAAGTAATATTACCGTCAGCGTCTGTCTTCTTCTTGAAGATCCATTTATTCTCGATGGCTTGCCGATCATCCGGCAAGTCAACCAAAGTCCACACTTTGTTCTCATACATGGATCCCATCTCGGATTTCATGGCCTCAAGCCATTTTGCAGAATCTGGGCTCATCATCGCTTCCTCATAGTTCGTAGGTTCGTCATGGTCTTGTAACATGACCTCCAGAACAGGATTATCATACCACTCTGGTGCGGATCTTACTCTGGTTGACCTTCGAGGTTCGGTAGTAACTTGATCTGAAGTTTCATGATCATCATCATTAGCTTCCTCACTAATTGGTGTAGATGTCACATGAACCGGTTTCTGTGATGAACTACTTTCCAGCAAGGGAACAGGTACAGTTACCTCATCAAGTTCTACTTTCCTCCCACTCACTTCTTTCGAGGGAAACTCCTTCTCTAGAAAGGATCCATTCTTAGCAACAAAAGTCTTGCCTTCGGATCTGTGATAGAAGGTGTACCCAACTGTCTCTTTTGGGTATCCTATGACGACACATTTCTCCGATTTGGGTTCGAGCTTATTAGGTTGAAGTTTTTTCACATAAGCATCGCAGCCCCAAACTTTAAAAAACAACAACTTTGGTTTCTTGCCAAACCATAATTCATAAGGAGTCGTCTCAACGGATTTAGATTGTGCCCTATTTAACGTGAATGTAGCCGTCTCAAAAGCATTACCCCAAAACGATAGCGGTAAATCTGCAAGAGACATCATAGATCGCACCATATCCAGTAAAGTACGATTACGACGTTCGGACACACCATTACGCTGTGGTGTTCTAGGTGGCATGAGTTACGAAACTATTCCGCATTGTATCAAATGAAGACTAAACTCGTAAGTCAAATATTCTCCTCCACTATCAGATCGTAGAAACTTTATTTGCTTGTTACGATGATTTTCCACTTCACTATGAAATTCTTTGAACTTTTCAAATGTTTTAGACTTATGTTTCATTAAGTAGATATACCCATATCTGCTCAAATCATTTGTGAAGGTGAGTAAGTAATGATATCCGCTGCGAACCTCAACATTCATCGGACCACATACATCAGTATGTATGATCTCCAACAAATCTGTTGCTCGCTCCATTCTTCAAGAGAACGACGTTTTAATCATCTTGCCCATGAGGCATGGTTCGCAAGTACCAAGTGATTCATAATCAAGTGATTCCAAGATTCCATCAGAATGGAGTTTCTTCATGCGCTTTACACCAATATGACCCAAACGGCAGTGCCACAAATAAGTTGCACTATCATTATCAACTCTGCATCTTTTAGCTTCAATACTATGAATATGTGTATCTTCACTATCAAGATTCAAAAAGAATAGACCACTCTTCAAGGGTGCATGACCATAAAAGATATTACTCATATAAATAGAACAACCATTATTCTCTGATTTAAATGAATAACCGTCTCGCATCAAACAAGATCCAGATATAATGTTCATGCTTAACGCTGGCACCAAATAACAATTATTCAGGTCTAATACTAATCCCGAAGGTAGATGTAGAGGTAGCGTGCCGACCGCGATCACATCGACTTTGGAACCATTTCCCACGCGCATCGTCACCTCGTCCTTTGCCAATCTTCTCTTAATCCGTAGTCCCTGTTTCGAGTTGCAAATATTACCAACAGAACTAGTATCAAATACCCAGGCACTACTGCGAGAATTAGTAAGGTACACATCAATAACATGTATATCACATATACCTTTGTTCACCTTGCCATGCTTCTTATCCGCCAAATACTGGGGGCAGTTCCGCTTCCAGTGACCAGTCTGCTTGCAGTAGAAGCACCCAGTCTCAGGCTTGGGTCCAGACTTGGGTTTTTTCTCCTGAACAACAACTTGTTTGCCTTTCTTCTTGAAGTTCCCCTTCTTCTTCCCTTTGCCCTTTTTCTTGAAACTGGTGGTCTTGTTGACCATCAACACTTGATGCTCCTTCTTGATTTCTACCTCCGCAGCCTTTAGCATTGCGAAGAGCTTGGGAATTGTCTTATCCATCCCTTGCATGTTATATTTCATGACGAAGCTCTTGTAGCTTGGTGGCAGTGATTGAAGAATTCTGTCAATAACACTATCATTCGGAAGATTAACTCCCAGTTGAATTAAGTGATTGTTATACCCAGACATTCTGAGTATATGCTCACTGACAGAACTATTCTCCTCCATCTTGTAGCTGTAGAACTTATCGGAGACTTCATATCTCTCAATCCGGGCATTTGCTTGAAATATTAACTTCAACTCCTGGAACATCTCATATGCTCCATGACGTTCAAAACGTCGTTGAAGTCCCGGTTCTAAGCCGTAAATCATGGCACACTGAACTATCGAGTAGTCATCAGCTTTGCTCTGCTAGACGTTCATAACATCTGGTGTTGCTCCTGTAGCAGGTTTGGCACCTAGCGGTGCTTCCAAGACGTAATTCTTCTGTGCAGCAATGAGGATAATCCTCAAGATACGGACCCCGTCCGTGTAATTGCTGACATCATCTTTCAACTTTGCTTTCTCAAGGAACGCATTAAAATTCAACGGAATAACAACACAGGCCATCTATCTACAACAACATAGACATGCAAAATACTATCAGGTACTAAGTTCATTGTAAATTAAAGTTCAGTTAATCAAATTATGAAGGAACTCCCACTTAGATAGACATCCCTGTAATCATCTAAGTGATCACGTGATCCATATCAGCTAAACCATGTCTGATCATCACGTGAGATGGAGTAGTTTTCAATGGTGAACATCATTATGTTGATCATATCTACTATATGATTCACGCTCGACCTTTCGGTCTCCAGTGTTCTGAGGCCATATCTACATATGCTAGGCTCGTCAAGTTTAACCCGAGTATTCTGCATGTGCAAAACTGGCTTGCACCCGTTGTATGTGAACGTAGAGCTTATCACACCCGATCATCACGTGGTGTCTCGGCAGGACGAACTTTCGCAACGGTGCATACTCAGGGAGAACACTTGTACCTTGAAATTTAGTGAGAGATCATCTTATAATGCTACCGTCGATCTAAGCAAAATAAGATGCATAAAAGATAAACATCACATGCAATCAATATAAGTGATATGATATGGCCATCATCATCTTGTGCTTGTGATCTCCATCTCCGAAGCACCGTCATGATCACCATCGTCACCGGCGCGACACCTTGATCTCCATCGTAGCATCATTGTTGTCTCGCCAACTATTGCTTCTATGACTATCGGTATCGCTTAGTGATAAAGTAAAGCAATTACAGGGCGATTGCATTTCATACAATAAAGCGACAACCATATGGCTCCTGCCAGTTGTCGATAAATCGGTTGCAAAACATGATCATCTCATACAATAAAATTTAGCATCATGTCTTGACCATATCACATCACAACATGCCGTGCAAAAACAAGTTAGATGTCCTCTACTTTGTTGTTGCAAGTTTTACTTGGCTGCTATGGGCTGAGCAAGAACCGTTCTTACCTACGCATCAAAACCACAACGATAGTTTGTCAAGTTAGTGCTGTTTTAACCTTCTCAAGGACCGGCCGTAGCCACACTCGATTCAACTAAAGTTGCAGAAATTGACACCTGCTAGTCACCTGTGTGCAAAGCACGGCGGTAAAACCAGTCTCGCGTAAGCGTACGCGTAATGTCGGTCCGGGCCGCTTGATCCAACAATACTGCCGAACCAAAGTGTGACATGCTGGTAAGCAGTATGACTTGTATCTCCCATAAATCACTTCTGTTCTACTCGTGCATATAAAATCTACGCATAAAACCAGGCTCTAATACCACTGTTGGGGAACGTAGTAATTTCAAAAAATTTCTTACGCACACGCAAGATCATGGTGATGCATATCAACAAGATGGAAGAGTATCGTCCATGTACCCTCGTAGACCGTAAGCGGAAGCGTTATGAGAACACGGTTGATGTAGTCGAACGTCTTCACGATCCGACCGATCCAAGTACCGAACGCACGGCACCTCTGAGTTCAGCACACGTTCAACTCAATGACTGCTACCTTTTGAGCACTGCGTTGGTTTTCCCTTGAAGAGGAAAGGGTGATGCAGCAAAGTAGTGTAAGTATTTCCCTCAGTTTTTGAGAACCAAGGTATCAATCCAGTAGGAGGCTACACGCAAGTCCCTCGGACCTACACAAAACAAATAAATCCTCGCAACCAACGCGATAAGGGGTTGTCAATCCATACATGGTCACTTACGAGAGTGAGATCTGATAGATATGATAAGATAATATTGTTTGGTATTTTTATCATAAAGATGCAAAGTAAAATAAAAGGCAATGAAAATAACTAAGTGTTGGAAGATTAATATGATGGAAGATAGACCCGGGGGCCATAGGTTTCACTAGTGGCTTCTCTCGAGAGCATAAGTATTTTACGGTGGGTGAACAAATTACTGTTGAGCAATTGACAGAATTGAGCATAGTTATGAGGGTATGATCATGTATATAGGCATCACGTCCGAGACAAGTAGACCGACTCCTGCCTGCATCTACTACTATTACTCCACACATCGACTGCTATCCAGCATGCATCTAGAGTATTAAGTTCATAAGAACAGAGTAACGCTTTAAGCAAGATGACATGATGTAGAGGGATAAATTCATGCAATATGATAAAACCCCCATCTTGTTATCCTAGATGGCAACAATACAATACGTGCCTTCCTGCCCCTACTGTCACTGGGAAAGGACACCACAAGATTGAACCCAAAGCTAAGCACTTCTCCCATTGCAAGAAAGATCAATCTAGTAGGCCAAACCAAACTGATAATTCGAAGAGACTTGCAAAGATAACCAATCATACATAAAAGGATTCAGAGAAAATTCCAATATTGTTCATAGATAAACTTGATCGTAAACCCACAATTCATCGGTCTCAACAAACACACCGCAAAAGAAGATTACATCAAATAGATCTCCACAAGAGAGGGGGAGAACTTTGTATTGAGATCCGAAAAGAGAGAAGAAGCCATCTAGCTAATAACTATGGACCCGAAGGTCTGAGGTAAACTACTCACACTTCATCGGAAGGGCTATGGTGTTGATGTAGAAGCCCTCCGTGATCGATGCCCCCTCCGACGAAGCTCCGGAACAGGCCCCAAGATGGGATCTCGTGGATACAGAAAGTTACAGTTGTGGAATTAGGGTTTTGGTTTCGTATCTGATCATTTGGGGGTACGTAGGTATATATAGGAGGAAGGAGTACGTCAGCGGAGCAACAAGGGGCCCACGAGGGTGGAGTGTGCGCCTGGGGGGGGGTAGGCGCCCCCTACCTCATGGCTTCCCTGTTGGTTGATTGACGTAGGGTCCAAGTCTCCTGGATCATGTTCGTTCCGAAAATCATGTTCCCGAAGGTTTCATTTCGTTTGGACTCCGTTTGATATTCTTTTTCTGCGAAACTCCGAAATAGGCAAAAACAGCAATTCTGGGCTGGGCCTCCGGTTAATAGGTTAGTACCAAAAGTAATATAAAAGTGGATGATAAAGCCCAATAATGTCGAAAACAGAAGATAATATAGCATGGAGCAATCAAAAATTATAGATACGCTGGAGACGTATTAAGCATCCCCAAGCTTAATTCCTGCTCGTCCTCGAGTAGGTAAATGATAAAAATAGAATTTTTGATGTGGAACGCTACTAGGCATAATTTCAATGTAATTCTTCTTAATTGTGGCATGAATATTCAAATCCGAAAGATTCAAGATAAAGGTTTAATATTGACATAGAAATAATAATACTTCAAGTGTACTAACTAAGCAATTATGTCTTCTCAAAATAACATGGCCAAAGAAAGTTATCCCTACAAAATCATATAGTCTGGCTATGCTCCATCTTCACCGCACAAAGTATTCAAATCATGCACAACCCCGATGACAAGCCAAGCAATTGTTTCATACTTTTAATGTTCTCAAATTTTTTCAATCTTCACGCAATACATTAGCGTGAGCCATGGACATAGCACTATAGGTGGAATAGAATGGTGGTTGTGGAGAAGACAAAAGGGAGAAGATAGTCTCACATCAACTAGGCGTAACAACGGGCTATGGAGATGCCCATTAATAGATATCAATGTGAGTGAGTAGGGATTGTCATGCAACAGATGCACTAGAGCTATAAGTATATGAAAGCTCAAAAAGAAACTAAGTGGGTGTGCATCCAACTTGCTTGCTCACGAAGACCTAGGGCATTTTGAGGAAGCCCATCATTGGAATATACAAGCCAAGTTCTATAATGAAAAATTCCCACTAGTATATGAAAGTGATAACATAGGAGACTCTCTATCATGAAGATCATGGTGCTACTTTGAAGCACAAGTGTGGTAAAAGGATAGTAGCATTGTCCCTTCTCTCTTTTTCTCTCATTTTTTTATTTGGGCCTTTTTTATGGCCTTTTTTTTCTTTTTCTCTTTTTTTTCGTCCGGAGTCTCATCTCGACTTGTGGGGGAATCATAGTCTCCATCATCCTTTCCTCACTGGGACAATGCTCTAATAATGATGATCATCACACTTTTATTTTCTTACAACTCAAGAATTACATCTCGATACTTAGAACAAGATATGACTCTATATGAATGCCTCCGGCGGTGTACCGGGATATGCAATTAGTCATGAGTGACATGTATGAAAGAATTATGAACGGTGGCTTTGCCACAAATACAATGTCAACTACATGATCATGCAAAGCAATATGACAATGATGGAGCGTGTCATGATAAACGGAACGGTGGAAAGTTGCATGGCAATATATCTCGGAATGGCTATGGAAATGCCATGATAGGTAGGTATGGTGGCTGTTTTGAGGAAGGTATATGGTGGGTGTATGATACCGGCGAAAGGTGCGCGGTATGAGAGAGGCTAGCAATGATGGAAGGGTGAGAGTGCGTATAATCCATGGACTCAACATTAGTCATAATGAACTCACATACTTATTGCAAAAATCTATTAGTTATCGAAGCAAAGTACTACGCGCATGCTCCTAGGGGCATAGATTGGTAGGAAAAGACCATCGCTTGTCCCCGACCGCCACTCATAAGGAGGACAATCAATGAATACATCATGCTCCGACTTCTTAACATAACGGTTCACCATACGTGCATGCTACAGGAATCACAAACTTCAACACAAGAATTTCTCAAATTCACAACTACTCAACTGGAACGACTCTAATATCACCATCTCCATATCTCAAAATAATTATCAAGCATCAAACTTCTCTTAGTATTCAAAACACTCATAAGAAAGTTTTTACTAATCTTGAATACCTAGCATATTAGGATTATTTAAGCAAATTACCATGCTATTTAAGACTCTCAAAATAATCTAAGTGAATCATGAGAGATCAATAGTTTCTATAAAACAAATCCACCATCGTGCTCTAAAAGATATAAGTGAAGCACTAGAGCAAAAACTATATAACTCAAAAGATATAAGTGAAGCACATAGAGTATTCTAATAATTTCCGAATCATGTGTGTCTCTCTCAAAAAGGTGTGTGCAGCAAGGATGATTGTGGAAAACTAAAAAATAAATACTCAAATAATACAAGACGCTCCAAGCAAAACACATATCATGTGGTGAATAAAAATATAGCTCGAAGTAAAGTTACCGATAGAAGTAGACGAAAGAGGGGATGCCTTCTGGGGCATCCCCAAGCTTTGGATTTTAGGTGTCCTTAGATTATCTTGGGGGTTCTGTGGGAATCCCCAAGCTTAGGCTCTTGCCACTCCTTGTTCCATAATCCATCAAATCTTTACCCAAAACTTGAAAACTTCACAACACAAAACTTAAAGTAGAAAATCTCGTGAGCTTCGTTAGCGAAAGAAAACAAATCACCACTTCAAGGTACTGTAATGAACTCATTCTTTATTTATATTGGTGTTAAACCTACTGTATTACAACTTCTCTATGGTTTATAAACTATTTTACTAGCAATAGATTCATCAAAATAAGCAAACAACACACGAAAAACAGAATCTGTCAAAAACAGAACAGTCTGTAGTAATCTGTAGCTAACGCAATATCTAGAACCCCAAAAATTCTAAAAGAAATTTCTGGACGTGATTAATTTATCTATTAATCATCTGAAAAAAGAATTAACTAAATATCACTTTCCAAATAAAAATGGCAACAGTTCTCGTGAGCGCTAAAGTTTCTGTTTTTTACAGCAAGATTAACAAGACTTTCCCCAAGTCTTCCCAATGGTTCTACTTGGCACAAACACTAATTGAACACAAAAAACACAACCAGAACAGAGTCTAGATACATTATATATTACTAAACAGGATCAAAAAGAAACGAATAAAAATAAAATTGGGTTGCCTCCCAACAAGCGCTATCGTTTAACGCCCCTAGCTAGGCATAAAAACATGGATAGATCTAGGTATTGCCATGTTTGGAAGGCAATCCATAAGTGTATCTCATAATAGATTCATAAGGCAGTTTAATTTTCTGTCTAGGGAAGTGTTCCATTCCTTTCCTTACGGAAATTGGAATCTAATATTCCCTTCCTTCATATCAATGATTGCACCAATCGTTCTAAGGAAAGGTCTACCAAGAATAATAGGACATGAAGGATTGCAATCTATGTCAAGAACAATAAAATCTACGGGAACATAATTCCTATTTTCAACAATAAGAACATCATTAATTCTTCCCATAGGTTTCTTAATAGTGGAATCCGCAAGGTGCAAGTTTAAAGAGCAATCATCAAAATCACGGAAACCTAACAAATCACACAAAGTCTTTGGAATTGTGGAAACACTAGCACCCAAATCACACAAAGCATAGAATTCATGATCTTTAATTTTATTTTTAATAGTTTGTTCCCACTCATCATAAAGTTTTCTAGGGATAGAAACTTCCAACTCAAGTTTTTCTTCATAAGATTGCATCAAAGCATCAACGATATGTTTAGTAAAAGCTTTATTTTGGCTATAAGCATTAGGAGAATTTAGCACATATTGCAACAAGGAAATACAATCTATCAAAGAGCAGCTATCATAATTAAATTCCTTGAAATCCAAAATAGTAGGTTCATTAACATCTAAAGTTTTGATCTCTTCAATCCCACTTTTATCATATTTAGCATCAAGATCTAAAAACTCCGATTTTTTGGAACGCCTTCTAGGTAAAGGTGGATCATATTCAGTCCCATCATTATCAAGATTCATATTGCAAAACAAAGATTTAATAGGGGACACATCAATAACTTTTAGATCTTCTTCTTTATTTTCGTAGTTTTCCGGCTTAGCGGCCATCTTATTAACTAAGGTGGCCTACTTATCCGAAATTTCAGCTATTAACTTCTCAAGGCAAGCAATTTGGGATCTCAAACCATCAAATTCTTTAGACATATCATCGAGCTCTTTATTCATATAACTCATAAAGCCTTTTTGTTCCTTAAGCTCGTTTCTAAAGAAATTATTATGCTGGAATCGTAAGACCATAAAACTCCTAACATTGCTTTCGATTTCTTCTAACCTTTTAAGGTGAAGATCACCAAATTGGGGAAGAGCCATCGTGACAAGCAAGCAATCCAACACACAAGCAAATGAGGAACGGGCAAAAAGAGGCAAATAGAGAAAGAGAGGGAGGATAGAGAGAGAGTGGGCGAATAAAACATCAAGGGTGAAGTGGGGGAGAGGAAAACGAGAGGAAAATGGAAAATAATGTAATGCGGGAGATAAGGCTTTGTGATGGGTACTTGGTATGTTGACTTTTGCGTAGACCTCCCCGACAACGGCGCCAGAAATCCTTCTTGCTACCTCTTGAGCATTGCGTTGGTTTTCCCTTGAAGAGGAAAGGGTGATGCAACAAAGTAGCGTATGTATTTCCCTCAGTTTTTGAGAACCAAGGTATCAATCCAGTAGGAGGCTACGCGCGAGTACCTCGCACCTACACAAAACAAATAAATCCTCGCAACCAACGCGATAAGGGGTTGTCAATCCCTACACGGTCACTTACGAGAGTGAGACCTGATAGATATGATAAGATAATATTTTTGGTATTTTTATGATAAAGATGCAAATTAAAATAAAAGGCAATGAAAATAACTAAGTGTTGGAAGATTAATATGATGGAATATAGACCCCGGGGCCAAAGGTTTCACTAGTGGCTTCTCTCGAGAGCATAAGTATTTTACGGTAGGTGAACAAATTACTATTGAGCAATTGACAGAATTGAGCATAGTTATGAGAATATCTAGGTATGATCATGTATATAGGCATCACGTCCGAGACAAGTAGACCGACTCCTGCCTGCATCTACTACCATTACTCCACACATCGACCGCTATCCAGCATGCATCTAGAGTATTAAGTTCATAAGAATAGAGTAACACTTTAAGCAAGATGACATGATGTAGAGGGATAAATTAATGCAATATGATAAAAACCCCATCTTGTTATCCTTGATGGCAACAATACAATACGTGCCTTGCTGCCCCTACTGTCACTGGGAAAGGACACCGCAAGATTGAACCCAAAGCTAAACACTTCTCCCATTGCAAGAAAGATCAATCTAGTGAGCCAAACCAAACTGATAATTCGAAGAGACTTGCAAAGATAACCAATCATACATAAAAGAATTCAGAGAAGATTCAAATATTGTTCATAGATAAAATTGATCATAAACCCACAATTCACTGGTCTCAACAAACACACCGCAAAACAAGATTACGTCGAATAGATCTCCACAAGAGAGGGGGAGAACTTTGTATTGAGATCCAAAAAGAGAGAAGAAGCTATCTAGCTAATAACTATGGACCCGAAGGTCTGAGGTAAACTACTCACACTTCATCGGAAGGGATATGGTGTTGATGTAGAAGCCCTCCTTGATCGATGCCCCCTCCGATGGAGCTCCGGAACAGGCCCCAAGATGGGATCTCGTGGATACAGAAAGTTACGATGGTGGAATTAGGGTTTTGGCTCCGTATCTGATCGTTTGGGGGTACGTAGGTATATATAGGAGGAAGGAGTACGTCGGTGGAGCAACAGGGGGCCCACGAGGGTGGAGGCGCACCTAGGGGCGGGGTAGGCGCGCCCCCTTACCTCGTGGCTTCCCTGTTGGTTGCTTGACGTGGGGTCCAAGTTTCCTGGATCATGTTCGTTCCGAAAATCATGTTCCCGAAGGTTTCAATCCGTTTGATATTCTTTTTCTGCGAAACTCTGAAATAGGCAGAAAAACAACAATTCTGGGCTGGGCCTCCGGTTAATAGGTTAGTCTCAAAAATAATATAAAAGTGGATGATAAAGCCCAATAATGTCCAAAACAGGAGATAATATAGCATGGAGCAATCAAAAATTATAGATACGTTGGAGACGTATCAATGACGTCCCACGAACTCTGATCCAGCAGAGCTTCACGGGAGAGTTCCGTCAGCACGACGACATGTTTACGGTGATGATGTTGCTACCAACGCAGGGCTTCGCGTAAGCACCGCTACGATGTGATCGAGGTAGATTATGGTGGAGGGGGGCACCGCACACGGCTAAGGGATCAATGATCAACTTGTGTGTCTTTGGGGTGCCCCCACCTCCGTATATAAATGGGGGAGGAGGAGAGGGCCGGCGGCGCACCCAAGGGGGGGGGGGCAATCCTACTCCAAGTAGGTTTTCCCCCTCTTTCCTAGTCCTTGTAGGAGAGGGGAAGGAAGGGTAGGAGAAGAAGAAGGAAGGGGGGGTCGGCCCCCTAGTCCAATTCGGTTTGGGCTAGAGGTGCCACGTGCCCCTAGCTGGCCACCTTTCCTCTTCCTCCACTTGGGCCCATAAGGCCCAATAACCCCCGGGAGGTTCCGGTAACCTCCTGGTTCTCCGGTATTTATCCGATAACCCCCGGAACTCATCCGGTGTCCGAATATAACCTTCCAATATATCGATCTTTATGTCTTGACCATTTCAAGACTCCTTGTCATGTCTTTGATCATATCAGGGACTCCGAACTACCTTCAGTACATCAAAACACAAAACTCATAATCCCAATCGTCACCGAACTTTAAGCGTGCGGACCCTACGGGTTCGAGAACTATGTAGACATGACCGAGACATGTCTCCGGTCAATAACCAATAGAGGAACCTGGATATTCATATTGGCTCCCACATATTCTACGAAGATCTTTATCGGTCAAATCGCATAACACTATACGTTGTTCCCTTTGTCATCAGTATGTTACTTGCCCGAGATTCAATCGTCGGTATCTCAATACCTAGTTCAATCTCGTTACTGGCAAGTCTCTTTACTCATTCCATAATGCATCATCCCGTCACTAACTCATTAGTTACAATTCTTGCAAGGCTTATAGTGATGTGCATTACCGAGTGGGCCCAGAGATACCTCTCCGACAATCGGAGTGACAAATCCTAATGTTGATCTATGCCAACTCAATAAGTACCATCGGAGACACCTGTAGAGCACCTTTATAATCACCCAGTTACGTTGTGATGTTTGGTAGCACACAAAGTGTTCCTCCGGTAATCAGGAGTTACATAATCTCATAGTCATAGGAGCATGTATAAGTCATGAAGAAAGCAATAGCAGTAAACTAAAAGATCAAGTGCTAAGCTAACGAAATGGGTCAAGTCAATCACATCATTCTCCTAATGATGTGATCCCGTTAATCAAATGACAACTCATGTCTTTGGTTAGGAAACTTAACCATCTTTGATTAATGAGCTAGTCAAGTAGAGGCATACTAGTGACACTCTGTTTGTCTATGTATTCACACATGTACTAAGTTTCTGGTTAATACAATTCTAGCATGAATAATAAACATTTATCATGATATGAGGAAATAAATAATAACTTTATTATTGCCTCTAGGGCATATTTCCTTCAGTAACATATTAGATGACAAGGTACCACCTACCAAAGCATTTCGGTGGCACCTATTGCCGAAAAAACTTTTCACAAATATCTACCAAATTAGGGTACCACCTACCAAGAAATTTCATCTAATTTGGCCCCTATTGCCTAAGATAATTGGTTAAAAAAACAAGTGGCAAATTTATCTAAATTGGCACATACATTTTGCCAAAAAATAACTTATTACAAAAAAACAAAAGCCTCTACCTATCCATATACAGAAAAATAACAATAAAATGGTGCATACTAAATCAACTAGCCTACTAAATCAACTAAATCAAAATGTTCTAAATCAACTAGCCTACTAAATCAACTAAATCATACCAACTAAATCAAAATGTTGCATCTGAACTAGCCTACTAAATCAAAATGTAGCAGGGAGGAGGGAGAAGGAGGGGCGACTCGAGGAGGGAGAAGAGAGTAGGACGGAGGAGGAAGGCCGAGCGAGGAGGGGCCGGCCGGCGGTGAGTGGAGGGAGGACGGAGGTGGAAGGTGGAGCGAGGAGGGGCCGGCCAGCGGCGAGTGGAGGGAGGATGGAGGAGGAGGCCGGTACCGAGTCCAGCGAGGAGGAGGTGAAGGCGGCGCAGAGGGAGGAGGGGCGATGGGGGAGGACCGGTGCGGGGGGTTGAGGGGGAGATCCAGTGAGTGTGTGAGTGCGAGTGGATCGGATAGAGGAGAGTGGGGGGTGGGAGATGGAATGGCTTAGCAGTAGCGCGCTATAGAGAAAGGCGCTACTGCTAAACTACCTAGTAGTAGTGCCTTTCACAAAGAACGCGCTACTGCTATGTGTCAGCATGTAAAAATTGACATCAAAAATACATTGATCATCAACGATCTTTTTGTGTACAATCTGATTTGTCAATATGAGTCCTCACCGGTTTAGGAACCGGTGAAGACTCATATTGCGGCCACAAATTCTACACATAGAGTTCAATGAAGACCAAGTGCTTGTCAAAGTTTGAGAAGTAACATATTTAAGGTGGTAGAAAGTCTCTTCACGGAGCAAGGTGGGACTAAATTTTTGTAGTAAACTTAGCAGTAGCGCTTATTGGTGGAATGCACTGCTGCTATGATCCGTAGTAGTAGCGCTCTTCGTGATAACGTGCTGCTGCTAGAACTAGCCTCGCGGCGGCGTCATGGGAATTATAGCAGTAGCGCATCTTAGAGCAGGCGCACTACTGCTATACTTATTTCAGCAACGAGTTTTGTTTGCGCGCGCTACTGCTACGTAGGAGCAGCACCTTATTTTGAGGCGCGCTGCTGGTAAGATTGTGTGTATAGGCTTTTCCCTAGTAGTGATAGGTTTCTCTAAAAGTCTGTATAAAACCATATGCTTTGATCACCTCATCAAACCGTATATTTCAACTCCGAGATGCTTGCACCAGTCCATAGATGGATCGCTGGAGCTTGCACACTTTATTAGCACCTTTAGGATAGACAAAACCTTCTGGTTGCATCATATACAACTCTTCTTTAAGAAATCCATTAAGGAATGCAGTTTTGATGTCCATTTGCTAGATTTCATAATCATAAAATGCGGCAATTGCTAACATGATCCGGACATACTTAAGCATCACTACGGGTGAGAAAGTTTCATCATAGTCAACTCCTTGAACTTGTCGAAAACCTTTTGCGGCAAGTCGAGCTTTGTAGACAGTAACAATACCATCAACGTCAGTCTTCTTATTCAAGATCCATTTATTCTCTATGGCTCGCCGATCATTGGGCAAGTCAACCAAAGTCTACACTTTGTTCTCATACATGGGTCCTATCTCAGATTTCAAGGCCTCAAGCCATTTATCGGAATCTGGGCTCATCATCGCTTCTTCAAAGTTTGTAGGTTCGTCATGTTCTAGTAACATGACTTCCAGAACAAGGTTACTGTACCACTCTGATGCAGAACGTGCTCTGTTCGACCTACGAGGTCCTGTAGTAACTTGATCTGAAGTTTCATGATCATCATCATTAGCTTATTCTCTTGTTGGTGTAGGCATCATGGGAACGAATTTCTCTGATGAGCCACTTTCCAATCCGAGACAAGGTACAATTACCTCACCAAGTTCTACTTTCCTCCCACTCACTTCTTTCGAGAGAAACTCCTTCTCTAGAAAGTTTCCATTCTTGGCAACAAATATCTTGCCTTCGGATTTGTGGTAGAAGGTGTACCCAATTGTTTCCTTAGGGTATCCTATGAAGAAACACTTCTCTAATTTGGGTTTGAGCTTATCAGGCTGAAGCCTTTTGACATAGATGGATCGCTGGAGCTTGCAAACTTTGTTAGCACCTTTAGGATTGACAAAACCTTCTTGTTGCATTATATACAACTCTTCTTTAAGAAATCCATTAAGAAATGCAGTTTTGACATCCATTTGCCAGATTTCATAAAATGTGGCAATTGCTAACATGATTCGGATAGACTTAAGCATCACTACGAGTGAGAAAATCTCATCGTAGTCAACATCTTGAACTTTTCGAAAACCTTTTGTGACAATTCGAGCTTTGTAGATAGTAACACTACTATTAGTGTCCGTCTTCCTCTTGAAAATCCATTTATTCTTAATGGCTCACTGCAAGTACTGAAATAAGTAGTAACAGATAGTTTTGTGATAAGATAATTTGTAACGAGCAACAAGTAACAAAAGTAAATAAAGTGCAGCAAGGGGGCCCAATCCTTTTTGTAGCAAAGGACAAGCCTGGACAAACTCTTATATAATGAAAAGCGCTCCCGAGGACACATGGGAATATCGTCAAGCTAGTTTTCATCACGTTCATATGATTCGCGTTCGGTACTTTGATAATTTGACATGTGGGTGGACCGGTGCTTGGGCGCTGTTCTTACTTGAACAAGCATCCCATTTATGATTAACCTCTATTGCAAGCATCCGCAACTACAACAAAAGTATTAAGGTAAACCTAACCATAGCATGAAACATATGGATCCAAATCAGCCCCTTACGAAGCAACACATAAATAGGGTTTAAGCTTCTGTCACTCTAGCAACCCATCATCTACTTATTACTTACCAATGCCTTCCTCTAGGCCCAAATAATGGTGAAGTGTTATGTAGTCGACGTTCACATAACACCACTAGAGGCTAGACAACATATATCTTATCAAAATATCAAACGAATACCAAATTCACATGACTACTAATAGCAAGACTTCTCCCTTGTCCTAAGGAACAAACGTAACTACTCACAAAGCATATTCATGTTCATAATCAGAGGGGTAATAATATGCATAAAGGATCTGAACATATGATCTTCCACCAATTAAACCAACTGGCATCAACTACAAGGAGTAATTAACACTACTAGCAACCTACTAGCACCAATCCCGGACTTTGAGACAAGAATTGGATACAAGAGATGAACTAGGGATTTGAGATGAGATGGTGCTGATGAAGATGTTGATGGAGATTTCCCTCTCCGGATGAGAGGAGTGTTGGTGATGATGATGGTGATGATTTCCCCCTCCGGGAGGGAAGTTTCCCTGGCAGAACAGCTCTGCCGGAGCTCTAGATTGGATCCGCCAAGGTTCCGCCTCGTGGCGGCGGAGTTTCGTCCCGAAAGGTTGCTTCTTATTTTTTTCTCGACGAAAGACTTCATATAGGAGAAGATGGTCATCAGAGAGCCATCAGGGGGCCCACGAGGTAGGGGGCATGCCCTAGGGGGCGCGCCCCCCACCCTCGTGGGAAGGGTGTGGGCCCCCTGGTCTTCATCTTTGGCGAGGATTTTTCATTATTTATTATAAGGTATTCCGTGGAGTTTCAGGACTTTTGGAGTTGTGCAGAATAGGTCTCTAATATTTGCTCCTTTTCCAGCCTAGAATTCCACCTGCCGGCATTCTCCCTCCTTATGTAAACCTTGTAAAATAAGAGAGAATAGCCATAAGTATTGTGACATAATGTGAAATAACAACCCATAATGCAGTAAATATCGATATAAAAGCATGATGCAAAATGGATGTATCAACTCCCCCAAGCTTAGACCTCGCTTGTCCTCAAGCGAAAGCCGATAACAATAAATATGTCCCCATGTTTAGAGGTAGAGGCGTCGATAAAAATAAAATACGAACATGAGGGCGTCATGATTATTCTCATAACAGCAACATACATAGATATTGTCATATGATTACTTATGTTCAAGTGAGGATCTATTCACAATGCAAAAGTATGAATCAGAAACCTTATTGAGAACCAACAAACTATAACCTCAGTCATTGAAGCAATTGCAATTTATCATAACATCAGAAAGGGTCTATGTCAGAGCTGAAAAGCAAGTCCACATACTCAACTATCATCTAGTCCTTCATAATTGCTAGCACTCACGCAATACTTGTGGTTACAGAGTTTTAATCGAACACAGAGAAATATAGGGGCTTATAATTTCGCCCCACAACCTTTTACCTCGAGGGTAATGTCAACAATAATAACTCATGCCCCCTTACATCCAATTAGATATATCTATCAGGATCTCTCCAACACACTGTGCTTGCCAAAGGTTAAAATGAAAAAAAGGAGAGGTGAAGATCACCATGACACTTGCATAAGGTAGAAGATAATAATAAAAGATAGGCCCTTCGCAGAGGGAAGCAGAGGTTGCCATGCGCTTTTATGGTTGGATGTACAAAATCTTAATGCAAAAGAACGTCACTTTATATTGCCCCTTGTGATATGAACCTTTATTATGCAGTCCGTCGCTTTTATTACTTCCATATCACAAGATCGTATAAAGCTTATTTCTCCCACACTAATCATACATATTTAGAGCAATTTTTATTGCTTTGCACCGATGACAACTTACTTGAAGGATCTTATTCAATCCATAGGTAGATATGGTGGACTCTTATGGCAAAACTGGTTTAAGGGTATTTGGAAGCACAAGTAGTATCTCTACTTGGTGCTGAGAATTTGGCAATCATGAGGGGGAAAGGCAAGCTCAACATGTTGGATGATCCATGACTACATACTTTATCTCAGATATAAGAAAACATAACCCATTATGTTGTCTTCCTTGTCCAACATCAACTCTTTAGCATGTCATATTTTGATGAGTGATCTCAATCATAAAAGATGTCAATGATAATATATTTATATGTGAAACCTCTCTTTCCTTATTACTTCCTATTAATTGCAACGATGACCGAAGCTATGTCTTCCAACTCCAAATAACTTTTAATCATCACACTCTTTCTATGTGAAGTCATTACTATCAATAAGATCAATATGAACTTTTGTTTCTTCTTATTCTTTTTCTCTTTTCTTTTATTCACCCAAGATTATA
This sequence comes from Triticum urartu, assembly GCF_003073215.2. Taxonomy (NCBI): domain Eukaryota; kingdom Viridiplantae; phylum Streptophyta; class Magnoliopsida; order Poales; family Poaceae; genus Triticum; species Triticum urartu. The sequence goes on along the minus strand of NC_053026.1, from coordinate 76,743,371 downwards.
GCAAGAAAATCAAGCCCTTGACTCAACACTAATCTTTATTATATAGCTCACGAACTCGATTACATAGAAGGATAATAAAGCAAAACATAAAACTAGATCATGCCATAAACTTTATTCTACTAGATCAAAATACTACTAACAGGATCGAACTAAGGAAAACGGTAAAGATAGGAGTTGTGATTGTGATACGATACCGGGGCACCTCCCGCAAGCTTGGCGGTTGCCAAGGGGAGTGCCCATACCCATGTGATTATGTCTCCTTCTTTGTTGTTGGTGAAATATTCTTAGCGATGATTCCTCTCAGGATACGATTCTCCTCCTCGAGCTTGTTGACTTGCTGCTTGAGGTCCATTATTTCCTTACGAAGCTTTCCTGTGACGGCTAAAGCTCCTTGCACCCAAGGGTGTTTCATAGCTGCGGGAGAACAAGTGACACTCCTCTTCATATTTTCATAATAAAGAAATCTAACATTGGAAGGGATAACCGAGTTTGGAATAGCTGAGCTCTGTAGTTCCCCCATCGTGAACCCAGCTCGGAAGTGAGAGGTGACTTCTTGATCCTCCATGGCATCTACCCTCATTAAGTCAACCTCCATCTCCTGCTCCGTTGCTGGCCCAAAGTGGTCAGGGTCGCTGTTTGCCCTTGCTTCCGGTGCCGGATTGGATACCCGGCTCTCCCCGACTGACTCTTGAGAAGACATCTTGCTCTAATCTGCAGCAACAACATCTCGAAACAAAAATAGAGGATATTTGCGTGATACGGGAGTCAAAACCTTTGGGAGAATATATAATGAATTTTTACCGACCAAAATACGTATCGTGCAAGAAAACGGAGTCCGGAAGGCACACGAGGAGCTCACGAGGTAGGGGGGCGCGCCCTTCACCCTCGTGGGGCCCTCGTGTCCTTCCCGGACTGCTACTTAATTTTCTATTTTTCTAAATATTCCAAAACGGAGAGATATTGCCTTAAAAATTGTTTTGGAGTCGGTTTACTTACCGTACCACATACCTATTCCTTTTCGGAGTCTGAAACGTTCTGGAAAGTGTCCCTTATGTATTCCTCCGAGGTTACGATTTCAATAATATTGGTTTCAACATTTATGGAATTACCTGAGATATAATGCTTAATTCTCTAACCGTTTACCACCTTCGGATTTGTGCCTTCGAAGTTGTTGATTTTTATGGCACCGAAACGATCGACCTCCTCGATAACATAGGGGCCTTCCCATTTAGAGAGAAGTTTTCCTACAAAAAATCTTAAACAAGAGTTGTATAGTAATACATAATCACCTACACTAAACTCATGCTTTTGTATCCTTTTGTCATGCCATCTTTTAACCTTTTCTTTAAACAACTTGGCATTTTCATAAGCTTGGGTTCTCCATTCATCAAGAGAGCTAATATCAAATAACCTCTTTTCACCGGCAAGTTTGAAATCATAGTTGAGCTCTTTAATAGCCCAATATGCCTTATGTTCTAGTTCGAGAGGTAAGTGACATGCTTTTCCATATACCATTTTATACGGAGACATACCCATAGGATTTTTATATGCAGTTCTATAGGCCCATAATAAATCATCAAGTTTCTTGGACCAATTCTTTCTAGACCTATTGACAGTCTTTTGCAAAATTAATTTAAGTTCTCTATTACTCAATTCTACTTGACCACTAGACTGTGGGTGATACGGAGATGCAATTCTATGATTGACGTCATATTTAGCAAGCATTTTACGGAAAGCACCATGAATAAAATGTGAACCACCATCAGTCATTAAATATCTAGGGACTCCAAACCTCGGAAAAATAACTTCTTTAAGCATTTTAATAGAAGTGTTATGATCAACACTGCTAGTTGGAATAGCTTCTACCCACTTAGTAACGTAATCAACAACAACTAAAATATGTGTATATCAATCAGAGGCAGGAAAAGGTCCCATATAATCAAAGCCCCAAACATCAAACGGTTCAATAACAAGTGAATAGTTCATAGGCATTTCTTGACGTCTACTAATATTACCAATTCTTTGACATTCATCACAAGATAGGAAAAACTTACGGGCATCCTTGAAGAGAGTAGGCCAATAAAAACCGGATTGCAATACCTTATGTGCAGTTCTATCTCCCGCGTGGTGTCCTCCATAAGTTTTGGAGTGGCACTTGCATAGGATCTGTTCCTGTTCGTGCTCAGGTACACAACGTCTAATAACACCATCTACTCCTTCTTTATAAAGATGTAGGTCGTCCCAAAAGTAATGTCTCAAATCATATAAGAACTTTTTGTTTTGTTGGTATGTGAAGCTAGGTGGTATAAATTTAGCAACTATGTAATTAGCATAATCAGCATACCAAGGGGTACTACGAGAAGTACTTATGACATTTAATTGTTCATCAGGGAAACTATCATCAATAGGTAGTGGGTCATCAAGAACATTCTCTAACCTAGATAAGTTGTCTACAACGGGGTTCTCAGCTCCTTTTCTATCAACAATATGCAAATCAAATTCTTGTAGTAATAGAACCCATCTAATAAGTCTAGGTTTAGCATCTTTCTTCTCCATAAGATATTTAATAGCAGCATGATCAGTGTGGATAGTTACTTTAGAATCAACAATATAAGTTCTGAACTTATCACACGCAAATACAATTGCTAAAAGTTCTTTTTCAGTAGTAGCATAATTTCTTTGAGCATTGTCTAGAGTCTTACTAGCATAATGGATAACATTTAATTTCTTATCAACTCTTTGCCCTAGAACAGCACCTACAGCATAATCGCTAGCATGACACATAATTTCAAAGGGTAAATTCCAATCAGGTGGCTGAACAATAGGTGCAGAGACTAATGCTTTCTTAAGTATTTCAAATGCTTCTACACAATCATCATCAAAGACAAATGGTATATCTTTTTGTAATAAATTAGTCAGAGGCCGAGAAATTTTTGAGAAGTCCTTAATGAACCTCCTATAAAATCCGGCGTGACCAAGGAGACTTCTTATACCTTTGATGTCCTTGGGACATGGCATCTTGTCAATAACATCAACCTTGGCTTTATCAACTTCAATACCTCTTTCAGAAACTTTATGCCCCAAGAAAATACCTTCATTAACCATAAAGTGACACTTTTCCCAATTCAAGACAAGATTAGTTTCTTCACATCTCTGCAAAACTCGATCAAGATTGCTCAAGCAATCATCAAAAGAAGATCCATAGACGGAAAAGTCGTCCATGAAAACCTCACAAATCTTTTCACAAAAGTCAGAGAATATACCCATCATGCATCTTTGAAAGGTAGCAGGTGCATTACATAAACCAAAAGGCATACGTCTATAAGCAAAAGTACAAAAAGGGCATGTAAAAGTAGTCTTTGATTGATCTTTAGCCGACACAGGTATTTGAGAGAAACCAGAATAACCATCTAAAAAGAAGTAATGTGTATGTTTGCATAATCTTTCTAGCATTTGATTGATAAAAGGTAAGGGGTAATGATCTTTCTTAGTAGCCTTATTTAATTTGCGGAAATCAATTACCATCCTATAACCTGTAATAATTCTTTGTGGAATCAATTCATCTTTATCATTAGGAACAACAGTAATACATCCCTTCTTAGGGACACAATGAATAAGACTTACCCACTGACTATCAGCAACGTGATAAATTATACCTGCCTCCAGAAGCTTTAGTATTTCTTTTCTTACCACTTCTTTCATTTTAGGATTCAGACGTCGTTGAGGATCACGAACTAGTTTGGCATCTGCTTCCAAATTTATTTTATGTTGACATAGAGTGGGACTAATGCCCTTAAGATCATCAAGAGTATATCCAATAGAAGCACGGTGGTTCTTCAGAGTTTTCATCTTTCTTCTTCATGCTCTGAAAGGTTAGCACTAATAATAACAGGATATATCTTCTTTTCATCAAGATAAGCGTATTTAAGATTATCAGGCAACGGTTTAAGCTCAAACATGGGATCACCCTTAGGCGGAGGGGGATCCCCTAGGATTTCAACAGGCAAATTGTGTTTCAGCATAAGTTCCTGTTTAAAGAATACTTCATCTATTTCCCTTCTTTCATTCATAAACATACCATTCTCATGGTCTAGCAAATATTGTTCTAAAGGATCACTAGGAGGTACGGCTATGGAAGAAAGACCAATAATTTCATCCTTACTAGGCAATTCTTCTTCATGGTGTTGTTTACTACATTTAGAGAAATTAAACTCATGAGTCATATCATCTAAGCCGACAGTAACAACATCCCTTGTGCAATCTATGGTATCATTAACAATATTTAAGAAGGGTCTACCAAATATAATGGGACAAAAGCTATCTTGTGGGGAACCAAGAACAAGAAAATCAGCAGGATATTTAGTTTTCCCACACAAGACTTCAACATCTCTAACAATTCCCATTGGTGAAATAGTATCTCTATTAGAAAGTTTAATAGTAACATCAATATCTTCTAACTCAATAGGTGCAATGTCATGCATAATTTTGTTGTATAAGTCAATAGGTATTGCACTAGCACTAGCACCCATATCACATAAGCCATGATAACAATGATCTCCTATTTTAACAGAAATAACAGGCATGCCTATCACAGGTCTAGGTTTATCTGTATCACGGGGTTTAGCAATTCTAGAAGTTTCATCACAGAAATAAATAACATGCCCATCTATATTATCAGACAAGAGACCTTTAACAATAGCAATATTAGGTTTAACTTTAACTTGCTCAGGAGGTGTATATGTTTTAATATTGCTTTTACGAACCACAGTTGAAGCTTTAGCATGATCCTTTATCCTAACAGGGAAAGGTGGTTTCTCAACATAAGAAGTAGGAACAATAGGATCATTATAAGTGATAGTCTTTTCTTCAACTTTAATAGGTGCAGCTACTTTTACTTCTATGGGAGGATGATATTTAAACCACTTCTCCTTAGGGAGATCAACATAAGTAGCAAAAGATTCACAGAAAGAAGCTACTATCTCAGAATCAACTCCATATTTAGTGCTAAACTTACAGAAAATATCGGTATCGATAAAATATTTAACACAATCAAACTTAGGTGTCATACCTGACTCCTTACCTTTGTCGAGATCCCAATCTTCAGAGTTGCGTTTAATTCTATCCAATAAATCCCATCTAAATCCAATAGTCTTCATCATAAAAGAGCCAGCACAAGAAGTATCGAGCATGGTGCGATTATTTTTAGAAAGCCGAGCATAAAAATTTTGAATAATCATTTCTCTTGAGAGCTCATGATTGGGGCATGAATATAACATTGATTTAAGCCTCCCCCAAGCTTGAGCGATGCTTTCTCCTTCGCGAGGCCAAAAATTATATATATATAATTGCGATCACGATGAACAAGATGCATAGGGTAATACTTTTGATGAAATTCCAATTTCAATCTTCTATAGTTCCATGATCTCGTATCATCACATAGCCAATACCATATCAATGCGTCTCCCTTCAAAGATAAAGGGAAGACCTTATTCTTAGCAACGGGTATACCTGCAAGCTTAAATAATCCACAAACTTCATCCACATATATTAGGTGTTCATCAGGATGCTTTGTTCCATCTCCTGTAAAAGGATTAGCTAGCAGTTTTTCTATCATACCCGAAGGATACTCATAAGGAATTTCATCTTCAATAGGTTCAGTAGGTTCAGGAGCAACTCTTTGCTCTACTGGTCGGGGGGAAGATACCCCGAACAAGCCCCTCAGAGGATTACTTTCCATAGTAACAAGTGACAGTAAATTTCAGTACACTATATAAATTTTGCCTTACCAAATTCCACCTACCAAAGGCGCTTCACTCCCCGGAAATGGCACTAGAAAAGAGTCTTGATGACCCACAAGTATAGGGGATCTATCGTAGTCCTTTCGATAAGTAAGAGTGTCGAACCCAACGAGGAGCAGAAGGAAAAGATAAGCGGTTTTCAGCAAGGTATTCTCTGCAAGTACTGAAATAAGTAGTAACTGATAGTTTTGTGATAAGATAATTTGTAACGAGCAACAAGTAACAAAAGTAAATAAAGTGCAGCAAGGGGGCCCAATCCTTTTTGTAGCAAAGGACAAGCTTGGACAAACTCTTATATAAGGAAAAGCGCTCCCGAGGACACATGGGAATATCGTCAAGCTAGTTTTCATCACGTTCATATGATTCGCGTTTAGTACTTTGATAATTTGACATGTGGGTGGACCGGTGCTTGGGCACTGTTCTTACTTGAACAAGCATCCCACTTATGCATTGGTAGAAAAAGGACCTATAGTCCCGGTTCGTAAGGGCCTTTAGTCCCGGTTCCTGAACCGGGACTAAAGTGTCGGTACTAATACCTCCCCCCTTTAGTCCCGGTTCAATCCAGAACCGGGACTAAAGGCCCTCCACGTGGGCAGTGCACAGAGCCCAGTCAGGAGACCCTTTGGTCCCGGTTGGTGGCACCAACCGGGACCAATAGGCATCCACGCGTCAGCACTTCTGTGGCTGGGGTTTTTGTTTTTTTTTGAAAGGGGGGGGGGGTTGGGGGTTTTAGGGGGTTAATTTAGGTGTTTCATATATTGTGTTAGCTAGCTATAATTACTAGAGAGAAGTGTCCTCTCTTATGTCCATGCTTGGTCAACGCTACGTACTATACATACGTATAGAGAGGACTAGACACGCTGGCTAGCTAGTAAGCAAACGAAGGAAACAGAAGATCGTGATGAACATATATGCATACAGAGAGAAGTGATATCGACCACCTCTCCTTCTCCGAGAGATTGGTCGAACAACAAGTTCTCGTATATCTATCTGACACTACCGGCTACATATATACAGTAATTATCTCTTACAAATATAATCATACGGACTCAAGGGCAACATAGAATTCTCCGTCTTCAGGGATCACGTGGTCAAGAAAGAATGCCGCCAATTCCTCTTGAATTCCTCGCATGCGAGCTGGTGCTAGGAGTTCATCCCACTTCCGAAACATCTAATTTAAAGAAGGGGGTCAATATATATATATGAATGAATGAAACTCAACACAAATGATGGTAATAAAATAAAATTGTGAATGTTGTTATTTACGTACTTCATATTGTTCGTCAGTGTAGCACCGCTCACAGGTCGTGTGGCGGATGGACTTGCAGACATAGTATCCACAGAAATCATTCCCTTGTTCCTGCCACAACCACTTTACAAGAAATAGAGGTTAATCAAACTAATAAGCAAGAATGCCAAATGGTATTGATGAAACTAGCGCTTGAATGACTAGTAGATGCGCTTAAAATGCTACTATAGCTAGTACTTACTTTCGGGTGTCTAAATTGCAGCTCCTTCGGCAGTCCCGGAGCTTTTCTGGTGAATTTTCTCCAAACCCTGCCGGACAAAGAAAACAATTACTTGATATAATAGGAAATGAACAAAGTTGCTGATATGGTGGATAATGATCGATTTAATTTACTTCTCGAGTATTTGAGTCATGTCTGCATAGTCCTTGGGATCTTTTCATCTTGAGTCTAAGACGGTTACTAGTCCCTGCTCAAGCTTAATATGTAGGAGAATATAGTGGAAACTGCACACGCATGCATAACTCATCAATTACATTACTATAACCTTGACTAATATATAAGGGAAACCGAATACGCACAAGACAGTAACACTCACTTGAAGTTGTAAGGAAAGAGTATTATATCTTTGTTTTGATTTATTATCAACGATTGTAGCATGCTGGACTCGGTTTCTGCGGCATGAAATTTAACCTGAGTTGCATCTATGAGATTTGTGTTAATGAACCCAATATCACCGACTTGTCTTTTCTTCAATTCGATGATCTTCAATCTGCATAATATAGTGAGGATGATTATAAATACATGCAATGAAAGAGCTAAGCTATATAGAGAAACTTAATGACAGAAGTAGTACTACTTACAGACAGTAGCAGGTGATAGTTGCTTTATCGAGGGCCAATTGATTGAAGAACTGATAGAACTCCTCAAATGGAACAGGCAACAGATCAATTCCAACGAGGTCATGCTCCGGTTTAACCCTCGCATACAAAGTACTCCTCCCCCCAGAGTCTCTACAGATTTTCAAGTACCAATCATGCAATCTTCGCATCATCGTTGATAGAGATCTTTCATCTTTGACGAGAGGCTTCCCGTACTCGTATCTTTGTATCTACACGTCCATGGGTTCATAATGTACTTCGTCGGGCAGGTAATCTGCAAGATTGCTATAACCGGGCACCATCCTCGGATCATTATCGACGTTGTGGCTAGGCACCTTGAGCGGGGGGCACGATTGCTTCGCTTGTTCGCCGAGCTGGGCAATTTGTTTCCCAGCTCGTCGTTCTTTCAGCCTTTGATCACTGACAGTACTTCCGGACCGCTCCGCTTCGGCAAATTCCTTTCCAATAATGTGGTCATAGTTTCCTTTCGGCGAATCAGACTTCGTTGGTTTTGTCAGGGCAGTCAGAGTGCGCTTCACTTTCACCCGATCTACCTTCTCCTCCGGAGGTGGATGTTTCTTTGCTTTCACCCCTTCAAAGAATTTCTTCACTTCTTCTCGCGCGATCTCGGCGTTCTCCTCCTGGGTCCTCTCGTATGGTAACTTCTCTGGAGTCTTCAGAGAAGGACCGAATCTGTATGTCGTCCCGCCTCTGGTTGTACTGCTAGACGCCGACCGAGCAGACGTAGCGGTTGTCTTCTTTACTTGCTTAAGAGGCGGAGGAGAAGGACTACGACGCGCCGGAGCAGCTGGAGTGGCGGCAGGTCTCTTCCGCCCTTGCTGACGAGGCGGAGAAGGAGGAGGCTGGCTGCTCGCGCGCGTCGGCGCAGGCGGAGAAGGAGGCGGAGTGCCGCCGCGCGCCGGAGAAGGAGCCGGCCGAGGGCCCTGATCATCACTCGCCGGAGGAGGAGGTGGTGGAGGCGGAGTGCCCTGACTCGCCGGAGGAGGAGGAGGAGGCGGTGGCGTCCAGTTCGGAAGGTTGATGAGCTCCTTCCACCATAGGCATGGAGTCTTCAGAGCAGACCCCAGCCGAGTCTCCCCTTCACCGGTAGGGTGGTCAAGCTGGAGGTCCTCAAATCCCTCCGTTATCTCATCCACCATCACCCTAGCATATCCTTCTGGAATCAGCCGGCAGTGAAAAGTTGTGCCGGGTTCAGTAGGAAAAACAGAGCCAACAGCCGCCTTGAGCTTCAAATTGATCCATTGCGTCATAAGGTGGCAATTTTGAGACTCTATTATAGCATCCACGGGATAGCTGGCAGGAGCCGTCAAGGCATGCTCCGGCTGAAGCAGCTCGGTGGAAGCCACGCTGCTTCTGCGCTGAGATGGCGGGGTAGCTTCGGGGGAGGCTTCGGCAGTACGTTTGCTGCGATTTGCTTCTCGTTCCTCTATCGCGTCTACCCTTGCTTGCAGCGCCTGCATTTGGGTCTGCTGCACTTTTTTCCTCCTCTCATGGGATTTGTAACCGCCTACGTCCGGAAACCCAACCTTCCACGGAATGGAGCCTGGCGTGCCTCGTGTCCGTCCAGGGTGCTCAGGATTCCCGAGGGCCATTGTGAGCTCGTCGTTCTCTCTGTCTGGAAAGAACGTCCCTTCCTGCGCTGCTTCGATATACTGCTTAAGCTTACTGACTGGTATGTCCATTTGATCGTTCGTCCAAATGCACTTCCCTGTTACAGGGTCCAGTGTTCCGCCAGCCCCGAAGAACCAAGTCCGGCAACGGTCTGGCCAGTTAATTGTCTCTGGTTCGATCCCTTTATGAACCAGATCATTCTCAGTCTTGGACCACTTAGGCCGGGCTACGAGGTAGCCACCTGACCCCGTGCGATGGTGAAGCTTCTTCTTCGCAGCATTTGTGGCCCGCATATCATTGACATAAGAGACCTCAGGGTCTTCTGTAGCCGGCTTAAACCATTGCTGAATGCTTATCGGGATCTTGTCCCTAACCAGAACCCCGCACTGAGCAACAAATGCGCTCTTTGTCCGGGAGGGGGTATATATCGACAACGACGACAATACATCTATGTCCCTCGACGACCCTCGTTCACGATAAAAAGAAGAGGAAGAAGAAGAAAAATAAGAGGAGAAGAAAGAATACATGTGGCCTTCGGTGTCGGACACTACATCCACGTCCCACAAGTGACGTGGGCGTCGAAGCCCGCGCCACTTATGGGATGTGGGTGTAGTGTCCGACACCGACGGTACATGTATCTCACACCGATGATACTTTCTATTTAGGGTTTCTCCTCTACCCCTCGGCGACCCTCTCGACGACCCTCGTTCCCGATAAAATAAAGAGGAAGAAGAAGAAGAAAAAAGAAGAGAAGAAAGAATAGAGGAGAAGACTTCCTCTTCTTCCTCTCCTCTTCTTCTCCCTCTTCTCCCCCTTCTTCCTCGCCTCTCTCATGAATGTCCGACGTTCTCGACCCCCCCCACGTGTCGAAGAAAAAAAAGAAGAAAAAAATAGGAGAAGAAGAAAGGAATAGAGGAGAAAAGAGAAAATAGAATATATATTCTATTTTTCTCTTCTTCTCCTCTATTCCTTTCTTCTTCTCCTCTTCTTTTTCTTCTTTTTTCTTCTTCTTATTTATTTCTCCTCGTCTTCCTCTCCCCTCTCGGCGACCCTAGACCCCCTCTCGACCCTCGACCCCTAGGCGACCGTCGACCCCTCTCTTTTTTTTCTTCCACTTCTTTTTTATCCTCTTCTTCCTCTACCGCTCGGCGACCCTCGACGACCCTCGTTCCCGATAAAAAAAAGAGGAAGAAGAAGAAAAAAAAGAGGAGAAGAAAGAATAGAGGAGATCTTCTCCTCTATTCTTTCTTCTCCTCTTTTTTCTTTTCTTATTCCTCTTCTTTTTTATATGAACAAAAATCAAAATTCATCATACATACATCTACAGTATATATGAACCAGTATATATGAACAAAAAAATATCAAAATTCATCATACATACATACATCTACAGTATATATATATGAACAAAATCAAAATTCATCATACATACATACATACATCTGCAAATTCAGGAGCTGGGAAGGAAGGAAGGGGGGAGGAGGCGGTAGCTACCTCTCCCAAAGGGATCGGGGAGGAGACGCGGGCGGCCGACGTCGGGGGCGACGGCGACGAGGACGGGCTCGGGGTCGGCGAGGGCGAGGGCGACGGCGGACGGGCTCGGGTCGCGAGGGCGAGGGGCGACGGCGGACGGGCCGGGTCGGGGTCGGCGAGGGGCGACGGCGAGGGCGGACGGGCTCGGGGGTCGGCGGGGGGACGGGCTCGGGGCGGCGAGGGCGGACGGGCTCGGGGTCGGCGAGGGCGACGGCGGACGGCGGACGAGGACGGGCTCGGGGACGGGCTCGGGGTCGGCGCGCTCGGGGGCGGGGCAGGGACAACGGCGTCGAGGGCGAGGCGCAGAGGGTGCTCGGCGGCGCAGGGGGTGATCAGGGGCGTGGACGGGCGGCCGCGGACGACGGCGAGGCAGGGCGCGCTCGGGGGCGGGGCAGGGGCAACGGCGGCGACGGCGAGGTGAGCAGAGGGGCAGCCTGGCGGCGTCGTCGGGGCGGGTTGAAGAACTGATCCAAAATTTTCGCAAGTGTCGGCTTATATAGCCAGAGCATTGGTTCCCGGTTGGTGGCACCAACCGTGACCATTGCCCCCTTTAGTCCCGGTTGGTGCCACCAACCGGGACCAAAGGCCTCTTTTGGCAGCCCAAAGGGCGGGAAGCGGCGGCCTTTTGGTCCCGGTTGGTGGCACCAACCGGGACTAAAGGGGGCAATGGTCACGGTTGGTGCCACGAACCGGACCAATGCCCCTTTAGTCCCGGTTGGTGCCACCAACCGGGACCAATGCCCTTGTGCGCCCCGCGCCCAAAAGTTTTGTCCCACATCGCTAGTTGACAGCGCCCAACACCAGTTGATAAGCTCTGCTGCCTCCTCCCTCTCGAACTCCTCTGAACTTCAGGCCTATCCTATGGGCCTAATTTGACACTGCTTTGCCTGTGGGCCTATTGGGCCTTCTGCGGCCCTGAATCCTGGCCCATGTAGGGTTTCTAGTCGTATTCAGGCCGTGGAGGCCCAGTAGGTGGCATTTTTTTTGGTTTTTTCTTTTTTATTTCTAAATTTTTTTGGTTTTTTATTTTTTATTTCCTTTTGCTTTTAGGTCACAAAAATTATAAACTTTCTGTAAGTGCCATTAGTTTTAAATTTTAAATAGTTTAAATTTGAATTTTTAAAAATTTGTGTGAATCACTAGTTTATGAATAACTTTACTATAAAATTAGAATTTTTTTTCTATTTATTTTTTATTTATACTTACAAGTAAATACTTACAGTTTTTTCGTGATTTCTTTTTGCTTTTAGGTCACAAAAATTATAAACTTTCTGTTAGTGCCATTAGTTTTAAATTTTAAATAGTTTAAATTTGAACTTTTAAAAATTTGTGTGAATCACTAGTTTATGAATAACTTTACTATAAAATTAGAATTTTTTTCTATTTATTTTTTTCTTCTTTGCTATTTATTTTTTATTTTAGGTCACACAAATTATAGTTTGATTTTAGGTCACATAAATTATATTCTTTTTGCTATTGAAGAATATTATAGTTTTATTTTAGTTGATCATAACATAATATTTTAATTGATTGTTTTTATTTTCATAAAAGTTTTGTAGTTCATTCTGTTTGCTATTAATTCATTCTTTGAGCTAAATGACTCTGAAATTGGAAAGCATTTCAAAATGAACTCTGAAAAGGTTAAAAGTTGGCATGGTCTCATCATTTCACCCACATAGCATGTTCCAAAAAGTAGAGAGGGTTACGACAAAAACTTGATGCACTTCGTGTACAAAATGGACAATCACTTTCGAAGTATCAAAGTTTCGAACCATAAGACATGAAAGCATTTCAAATGAACTCTGAAAAAGTTGAAAGTTGGGATGGTATCATAATTTCACCCACATAGCATTTGCTTATTGCGGGAGAAAGTCTTCACTTTTGCTTCGCTTGTGTCATTTGCTTATTGCGCCGTAACCATGGATAATCTTCATTGTTTATCAGGATGCTTGGGTCAGCCTTGACATTGAAGGGAGGAATTTCATGAAACTTTTCATAATCTTCAGACATGTCTGTCTTGCCGTCCACTCCCAGGATATCCCTTTTTCCTGAAAGAACTATGTGGCGCTTTGGCTCATCGTATGATGTATTCGCTTGCTTATCTTTTCTTTTTCTCGGTTTGGTAGACATGTCCTTCACATAGATAACCTGTGCCACATCATTGGCTAGGACGAACGGTTCGTCAGTGTACCCAAGATTTTTCAGATCCACTGTTGTCATTCCGTACTGTGGGTCTACCTGTACCCCGCCGCCTAACAGATTGACCCATTTGCACTTAAACAAAGGGACCTTAAAATCAGGTCCATAGTCAAGTTCCCATATGTCCACTATGTAACCATAATATGTGTCCTTTCCACTCTCGGTTGCTACATCAAAGCGGACACCACTGTTTTGGTTGGTGCTCTTTTGATCTTGGGCGATTGTGTAAAATGTATTCCCATTTATCTCGTACCCTTTGTAAGTCAATACAGTCAAAGATGGTCCCCTGGACAACAAGTACAACTCATCACAAACAGTGTTGTCACCTCTGAGACGTGTTTCCAACCAACTGTTGAAAGTCCTGCTGTGTTCACATGTAATCCAGTCGTCGCACTGCTCCGGGTGTTTGGAGCGCAGACTGATCTTGTGTTCATCGACATACGGGGTCACCAAGGTAGAGTTCTGTAGAACTGTCTAGTGTGCTTGAGACCAAGAATATCCGTCCCTGCATATTATTGAGTCTCTTCCCAGAGTGCCTTTTCCAGTCAGTCTCCCCTCATACCGCGATTTAGGGAGACCTATCTTGTTAAGGCCAGGAATGAAGTCAACACAAAACCCGATAACATCCTCTGTTTGATGGCCCATGGAGATGCTTCCTTCTGGCCTAGCGCGGTTACGGACATATTTCTTTAGGACTCCCATGAACCTCTCAAAAGGGAACATATTGTGTAGAAATATGGGCCCCAGGATGACAATCTCGTCGACTAGATGAACTAGGACGTGCGTCATGATATTGAAGAAGGATGGTGGGAACACCAGCTCGAAACTGACAAGACATTGCGCCACATCACTCCTTAGCCTTGGTACGATTTCTGGATCGATCACCTTCTGAGAGATTGCATTGAGGAATGCACATAGCTTCACAATGGCTAATCGGACGTTTTCCGGTAGAAGCCCCCTCAATGCAACCGGAAGCAGTTGTGTCATAATCACGTGGCAGTCATGAGACTTTAGGTTCTGAAACTTTTTCTCTGGCATATTTATTATTCCCTTTATATTCGACGAGAAGCCAGTCGTGACCTTCATACTGAGCAGGCATTCAAAGAAGATTTCTTTCTCTTCTTTCGTAAGAGCGTAGCTGGCAGGACCTTTATACTGCTTCAGAGGCATGCCGTCTTTTTCGTGCAAACGTTGCAGGTCCTCTCGTGCCTCGGGTGTATCTTTTGTATTCCCATACACGCCCAAGAAGCCTAGCAGGTTCACGCAAAGGTTCTTAGTCACGTGCATCACGTCGATTGAGGAGCGGACCTCTAGGTCTTTCCAGTAGGGTAGGTCCCAAAATATAGATTTCTTCTTCCACATGGGTGCGTGTCCCTCAGCGTCATTCGGAACAGCTAGTCCACCGGGACCCTTTCCAAAGATTACGTAGTGTAAATCATTGACCATAGCAAGCACGTGAACACCGGTGCGCATGGCGGGCTTCTTCCGGTGATCTGCCTCGCCTTTGAAATGCTTGCCTTTCTTTCGACATTGATGGTTGGTCGGAAGAAATCGACGATGGCCCAGGTACACATTCTTCCTGCATTTGTCCAGGTATATACTTTCAGTGTCATCTAAACAGTGCGTGCATGCGTGGTATCCTTTGTTTGTCTGTCCTGAAAGGTTACTGAGAGCGGGCCAATCGTTGATGGTCATGAACAGCAACGCCTTAAGGTTAAATTCCTCCTGTCTGTGCTCATCCCACGTACGTACACCATTTCCATTCCACAGCTGTAAAAGTTCTTCAACTAATGGCCTTAGGTACACATCAATTTCCTTGCCGGGTTGCTTAGGGCCTTGGATGAGAACTGGCATCATAATAAACTTCCGCTTCATGCACATCCAAGGAGGAAGGTTATACATACATAGAGTCACGGGCCAGGTGCTGTGATTGCTGCTCTGCTCCCCGAAAGGATTAATGCCATCCGCGCTTAAAGCAAACCATACATTCCTTGGGTCCTTTGCAAACTCATCCCAGTACTTTCTCTCGATTTTTCTCCACTGCGACCCGTCAGCGGGTGCTCTCAACTTCCCATCTTTCTTTCGGTTCTCACTGTGCCATCGCATCAACTTGGCATGCTCTTCGTTTTTGAACAGACGTTTCAACCGTGGTATTATAGGAGCATACCACATCACCTTCGCAGGAACCCTCTTCCTGAGGGGCTCGCCGTCAACATCACCAGGGTCATCTCGTCTGATCTTATACCGCAACGCACCGCATACCAGGCATGCGTTCAGATCCTTGTATGCACCGCGGTAGAGGATGCAGTCATTAGGGCATGCATGTATCTTCTCCACCTCCAATCCTAGAGGGCATACGACCTTCTTTGCTGTGTATGTACTGTCGGGCAATTCGTTATCGTTTGGAAGCTTCTTCTTCAATATTTTCAGTAGCTTCTCAAATCCTTTGTCAGCCACAACATTCTCTGCCTTCCACTGCAGCAATTCCAGTACGGTACCGAGCTTTGTGTTGCCATCTTCGCAATTGGGGTATAACCCTTTTTTGTGATCCTCTAACATGCGATCGAACTTCAGCTTCTCCTTTTGACTAATGCATTGCGTCCTTGCATCGACAATGACCCGACGGAGATCATCATCATCGGGCACATCGTCTGGTTCCTCTTGATCTTCAGCAGCTTCACCCGTGGCAGCATCATTGGGCACATCGTCTGGTTCCTCTTGATCTTCACCAGCTCCCCCCGTTGCAGCATCACCGTATTCAGGGGGCACATAGTTGTCATCGTACTCTTCTTCTTCGCCGTCTTCCATCATAACCCCTATTTCTCCGTGCCTCGTCCAAACATTATAGTGTGGCATGAAACCCTTGTAAAGCAGGTGGGAGTGAAGGATTTTCCGGTTAGAGTAAGACCTCGTATTCCCACATTCAGTGCATGGACAACACATAAAACCATTCTGCTTGTTTGCCTCAGCCGCATCGAGAAACTCATGCACGCCCTTAATGTACTCGCGGGTGTGTCTGTCACCGTACATCCATTGCCGGTTCATCTGCGTGCATTATATATAATTAAGTGTCCAAATTAATAGAAGTTCATCATCACATTAAAACCAAAGTGCATACATAGTTCTCATCTAACAACATATAGCTGTCCAGAGCATCTAATTAATTAAACCATACATTGAAACTATGTAAAACATTTCAATGTGAAAACAAATGCGATCATAATCGCAACCAAGGTAACAATTGATCCAACGGCATAATGATACCAAGCCTCGGTATGAATGGCATATTTTCTAATCTTTCTAATCTTCAAGCGCATTGCATCCATCTTGATCTTGTGATCATCGACGACATCCGCAACATGCAACTCCAATATCATCTTCTCCTCCTCAATTTTTTTATTTTTTCCTTCAACAAATAGTTTTCTTCTTCAACTAAATTTAACCTCTCGACAATAGGGTCGGTTGGCATTTCCGATTCACATACATCCTAGATAAAAAAATCTATGTCGCGTTGGTTGGCATAATTTTCATAAACAATAAATGAACCAATAGTTATGAAGATAATATACATACCAAATCCGAATCATAGACAGGACGAGGGCCGACGGGGGCGGATACCAAAACCATTGCACTATATAAGATGCAATAATAAATGTAAGAAAATGATACAAGTATCTATCTAAACAGACAAGTAAGAATATTTTTCCTTTCAGAAAGAAGATAAGAACAAGAGGCTCACCATGGTGGTGTCGGTGATGAGATCAGCGCGGGTGATCGACGGCGGTGAAGACGGGGACGGGGCGTGACGGACCGCTAAATCTAGACAAATCTCGAGGAAAATGGAGCTTGGAGGTCGAGCTTCGAGAGGAGAAAGTTTAAGTAGTGTGGCTCGGGCATTCCATCGAACACCTCATGTGCATAGGAGGTGAGCTAGAGCACCACAAACCCCTCCCCTCGCCGGCCAGAGAAAAACAGAGCACTGGAGTGCTCTGCTCGCGGGCGAGAGTATATATAGGCACCTCATTGGTCCCGGTTTGTGGCAAGAACCGGGACTAAAGGGGAGCCTTTGGTCCCGGTTCAGGCCACCAACCGGGACCAATGGTGGTGGGCCAGGAGCGAGGCCCATTGGTCCCGGTTCGTCCCACCAACCGGGACCAAAAGGTCCAGACGAACCGGGACCAATGGCCCACGTGGGCCGGCCGGCCCCCTGGGCTCACGAACCGGGACCAATGCCCACATTAGTCCCGGTTCTACACTGAACCGGGACTAATGGGCTGAGCCGGCCTGGACCATAGCCCTGTTTTCTACTAGTGATGATTAACCTCTATTGCAAGCATCCGCAACTACAACAAAAGTATTAAGGTAAACCTAATCATAGCATGAAACATATGGATCCAAATCAGCCCCTTATGAAGCAACGCATAAACTAGGGTTTAAGCTTCTGTCACTCTAGCAACCCATCATCTACTTATTACTTCCCAATGCCTTCCTCTAGGCCCAAATAATGGTGAAGTGTTATGTAGTCGACGTTCACATAACACCACTAGAGGCTAGACAACATACATCTTATCAAAATATCGAACGAATACCAAATTCACATGACTACTAATAGCAAGACTTCTCCCTTGTCCTAAGGAACAAACGTAACTACTCACAAAGCATATTCATGTTCATAATCAGAGGGGTAATAATATGTATAAAGGATCTGAACATATGATCTTGCACCAATTAAACCAACTGGCATCAACTACAAGGAGTAATTAACACTACTAGCAACCTACTAGCACCAATCCTGGACTTTGAGACAAGAATTGGATACAAGAGATGAACTAGGGTTTTGAGATGAGATGGTGCTGATGAAGATGTTGATGGAGATTTCCCTCTCCTGATGAGAGGAGCGTTGGTGATGACGATGGCGATGATTTCCCCCTTCGGGAGGGAAGTTTCCCCGGCAGAACAGCTCTGCCGGAGCCCTAGATTGGACCCGCCAAGGTTCCGCCTCGTGGTGGTGGATTTTCATCCTGAAAGGTTGCTTCTTATTTTTTTCTCGACGAAAGACTTCATATAGGAGAAGATGGTCATCGGAGAGCCACCAGGGGGGCCACGAGGTAGGGGGCGCGCCCTAGGGGGGGGGCGCCCCCCCACCCTCATGGGAAGGGTGTGGGCCCCCTGGTCTTCATCTTTGGCGAGGATTTTTCATTATTTATTGTAAGGTATTCCGTGGAGTTTCAAGACTTTTGGAGTTGTGCAGAATAGGTCTCTAATATTTGCCCCTTTTCCAGCCCAGAATTCCAGTTGCCGGCATTCTCCCTCCTTTTGAAAACCTTGTAAAATAAGAGAGAATAGCCATAAGTATTGTGACATGATGTGAAATAACAGCCCATAATGCAATAAATATCGATATAAAAGCATGATGCAAAATGGACGTATCACTCATCGATCAACGAGCAAGTCAATCAAAGTCCATACTATGTTCTAATACATGGATCTCATCTCAGATTTCATGGCTTCAAGCCATTTCGTGGAACCTGGGCTCATCATCGCCTCCTCATAGTTTGTAGGTTCGTCATGGTCAAGTAACATGACCTCCAGAACAGGATTATCGTACCACTCTGGTGCGGAACGTATTCTGGTTGACCTACGAGGTTCGGTAGTAACTTGATCTGAAGTTTCATGATCATCATCATTAACTTCCTCACTAATTGGTGTAGGAATCACTAGAACTGATTTCTGTGATGAACTACTTTCCAATTCGGGAGAAGGTACAATTACCTCATCAAGTTTTACATTCCTCCCAATCACTTCTTTTGAGAGAAACTTCTTCTCTAGAAAGGATCCATTCTTAGCAACGAATATCTTGCCTTCGGATCTGTGATAGAAGGTGTACCTAATAACCCACAAGTATAGGGGATTGCAACCGTTTTCGAGGGTAGAGTATTCAACCCAAATTTATTGATTCGACACAAGGGGAGCCAAAGAATAATCTCAAGTATTATCAGCTGAGTTATCAATTCAACCACACATGGAAACTTAATATCTGCAGCAAGGTATTTAGTAGCAAAGTAAAATGATAGTAATCGTAACGGTGGCAAAAGTAATGGTAGTAGTTTTGTAGTGATTGTAATAGTGGTAGCGGAAAAGTAACTAAGCGAAGAACAATATATGAAAAGCTCGTAGGCAATGGATCAGTGATGGATGATTATGTCAGATGCGATTCCTCATGCAATAGTTATAACATAGGGTGACACAGAACTAGCTCCAATTCATCAATGTAATGTAGGCATGTATTCTGAATATAGTCATACGTGCTTATGGAAAAGAACTTGCATGACATCTTTTGTCCTACCGTCCCATGGCAGCGGGGTCCTATTGGAAACTAAGGGATATTAAGGCCTCATTTTAATAGAGTACCGGACCAAAGCATTAACACTTAGTGAATACATGAACTCCCCAAACTACGGTCATCACCGGTAAGTATCCCGATTATTATCACTTCGGGGTTAACAGATCATAACACATAATAGGTGACTATAGACTTGCAAGATAGGATCAAGAACTCACATATATTCATGAAAACATAATAGGTTCAGATCTGAAATCATGACACTCAGGCCCTAGTGAAAAACATTAAGCAATCAATCTTAGAACACAGTGGATACTAGGGATCAAACCCTAACAAAACTAACTCGATTACATGATAAATCTTATCCAACCCGTCACCGTCCAGCAAGCCTACGATGGAACTACTCACGCACGGCGGTGAGCATCATGAAATTTGTGATGAAGGAAGGTTGATGATGTCAATGGCGACGGATTCCCCTCTCCGGAGCCCCGAACGGACTTCATATCAGCCCTCCCGAGAGAGATTAGGGCTTGGCGGCGGCTCCGTATCATAAAACGCGATGAATCCTTCTCTCTGATTTTTTCCTCCCCGAACATGAATATATGGAGTCAGGATGGACGTCGGTGGAGCATCAGGGGGCCCATGAGGCAGGGGGGCGCACCTAGGGGGGTAGGCGCACCCCCACCCTCGTGGATAGGTTGTGGGCCCCCTGATGTTGATTCTTTTGCCAGTATTTTTTATATATTACAAAAATATTCTTCGTTGATTTTCAGGTCATTCTGAGAACTTTTATTTCTGCACAAAAATAACGCCATGGCAATTCTACTGAAAACAACGTCAGTTCGGGTTAGTTCCATTCAAATCATGCAAGTTATAGTCCAAAACAAGGGCAAAAGTGTTTGGAAAAGTAGATACATTGGAGACGTATCAACTCCCCCAAGCTTAAACATTTGCTTGTCCTCAAGCAATTCAGTTGACAAACTGAAAGTGATAAAGAAAAACTTTTACAAACTCTATTTGCTCTTGTTGTTGTAAACATGTAAAGCTAGCATTCAAGTTTTCAGCAAAGATTATGAACTAACCATATTCACAATAACATTTTAGGTCTCATGTTTACTCATATCAATGGCATAATCAACTAGCGAGCAATAATAATAAATCTCAGATGACAACACTTTCTCAAAACAATCATAATATGATATAACAAGATGGTATCTCGCTAGCCCTTTCTGAGACCGCAAAAGATAAATGCAGAGCACCCCTTGTCGGCGTTCTGGGAACGGGGGTCCCAGACTTGCCTGCCTGGGGCCCATGGCGTAGCCCTATGAGTGGGCCCGTACGGCCCATCTTCATCAGCAAGAACTCAAGACCCACGCGAGGGGCCAAGCCTCGCGAGGCGGACGATGCAAGACCTCCTCAGGACCGACCTCACCAGACTGGCTCGCGAGGGGCGGAGAGATCAAGGCGAGGCAAACCTCGCGAGGTTCCCATGACGTGAGACATGACGATCAAGGCCAGGCCGTCGGCGTCCTGGGAACGGGGGTCCCCAGGCTTGCCTGCCTGCGGCCCGCGGTGTGGCTAAGCTGGCAGGCTGTACGGCCCACCTTCATCAACAAGGCATCCAAGACCCTTGCGAGGGGCCAAGCCTCGCGAGGGGGACGACACAAGACCTCCTCTGAAGCGGGCTAGTCAGGCAGACTCACGAGGAGCAGAGATATCAAGGTGAGGCGAACGTCACGAGGCTCTCGTGACGTGAGCCATGACGATCAACACCAGGCAGGCGCCAGCGCGCACAACGTCCTTATTTCCCCTTTGGTGCTAAGGGAACCCGCGCATGCGAGGAGTACCGAGGCATCAGGCAAAGGTTGCCATTTTGGTGCAACAAGTCCAAGACCAGAAGGACGGCAAGACAGAGGTCATCGTGGAGCCCCAGACGGCGTCACCACCAGAGGCTTTGGCAGGCGAAGACCACTTTTGTCAGGATAGCTTGTACTAGCTGCACCCCTTCAAATTTGCCCGCCATTGTTGGCTCCCTTCCCGCTCAAGATCTGGGAGGAGGACCAGGGCCTCTATAAGTAGGACTAGCCACCACCATAGGCAGGGACGACGAGATCTTAGATCACTCTCACCCACACAAGTTAGCCAAGCACAAGAACACCTTAACCTCAGGAGGCTTTTCTTCCCATTGTATTGTTCATCATCAGCCCAAGAGGCAATCCACCACCACCACACTGTGGTAGGGTATTACACCACAACGGTGGCCCGAACCAGTATAAATCTTGTGTCTTTCCATGTTGCGAGTTCGTTGAGTTCGTCCGCGAGATTTTAGCGAGTTAGGGCGTAGATCGGTGGGAGGAAAAGACTTCACGCGCACCCCAGTGTTCGAAGCTTAAGGGTTTGCCGGAACCCCACATCCGACATTTGGCGCGCCAGGTAGGGGTGCGCCGTAGCTTCCCCTCTGTTGATCTGCGCTCCGTCGCCACAGCGCTTCGCCCACATGGCAGGCGCCCTGCCGCCGACTCCGATGGTCAGTGTTGACAACGGGGCCAGGGGCTTCGAGCCCTGGCCCCCGCCCTGCGGCGGGTGCAGTGGATGCCCAAGTTCAGGCCGGAGATGCCGCTGCGCTATGACGGCGCGGTGGACCCGTCAGCTTTCCTGCTGGCGTACGAGGAGGCCGTCCTCAAAGCCGGGGGTGACGACAAGGTCATGGCAAACTGGCTTCCCATGGCCCTCACCGGTGAGCCACGCACCTGGCTGCTCAACCTTCCCGGACCCATGGTGGCATCTTGGGAGGAGCTCCGTGATCTCTTCACTGCTCGCTATGCGGTGCCGGCGCACCACGCAGTTGTGGCCCTGCTGGGCGGCTCTCAAGCACTGCCATTAGATCACCACGCCAAGCCGTTCCTCCATCAGATCAGGGCCACCCCTAGGCCCCCGGGGGCTCCGCCGAGCTGGGTTGCGCCAGTGGCCGACCTTACCTTCGGCTCTGAAGACCACCCCGACTCCACCGCCGGCTTCTAAATGCTCCCGATGCTCCGCACCCCCATCGTCTGCAATGTGGCCGTCACCAAGACCCTCATCGACGGGATCCACCTTTACCATAGGAGCCAGCCTTGACCCAGAACAAGAAGAAGCCTTGGTGAGGTTCTTGCGCATGAACAAGGAGATATTCACGTGGGAGCCCAATCAGCTGGTAGGGGTCCCGAGGGAGGTGATCCAGCATCATCTAAGGGTATGCCCCAACATCCGCCCCGTGAAGCAGCGAGCGAGGCGGCAATCCACTGAGAAGCAGGCCTTCATCATCCAAGAGACATGCAAGCTGGAAGCGGCAGGTGCCATCCGAGTGGTCCGATACCCCGAATGGCTAGCGAACCCTGTCGTGGTGCCGAAAAAAGGCGGGAAGGAATGGATGTGTGTCGACTTCACTAATCTTAACAAAGCTTGCCCTCAAGACCTATTCCCACTCCCGCGCATCGACCAGATCGTTGACTCCACTGCCGAGTGTGACCTGCTGTGCTTCCTGGATGCGTTCTCAGGGTATCATCAAATCAAGATGGCGGTGGAAGATGTGGAGAAGATGGCCTTCCTGACACCATGTGGGGTGTACTTCTACACCTGCATGCCCTTCGGGCTGCACAACGTGGGTGCGACCTTTCAGCGGTTGATGCACATCGCCCTGGGGTGACAGCTCGGGAGGAACGCAGAGGCTTACGTCGATGACATAGTGGTCAAGTATCGCGAGGCAAGGACATTGATTCAAGACTTAGAGGAGACCTTCGAGAGCCTACGCCAAGTGAACTTAAGGCTCAACCAGGAGAAGTGCGTGTTCGATGTCCCCTCCGGCAAGCTGCTGGGATTCCTCGTATCCCAGAGGGGGATCGAGGCGAACCCGGAGAAGGTCAAGGCTATCGAGGACATGAGCCCGCCGCAGACCCTCAAAGAGATGCAGAAGCTGGCAGGGCGGGTGACCGCGTTAGGTCGTTTCATCTCCAAACTGGGAGAGCGCGCCTTACCATTCTTCAAGCTCATGAAGAGGAAGGGCTCATCCGAGTGGAACCCGGAGGCCGACCAGGCCTTCCAAGACCTCAAGAAATACCTTACTAGCCCCCAGTGATGGTGGCACCACGGCCCCTCGAGCCTCTGGTACTCTACCTTGCTGCCACCCCATACTCCGCTAGCGCGGCGTTGGTGGCGGTTCGGGAGGAGCGCCAAGCCAAGGGCGCCCCCCGCCAGGCCAAGGCTGAAGCAGCGCGGGGTCAGGAAGGCGCAACAAAGGCATCAGCGATGGAAGGCCAAGCTCGGCAGGGTGACGTCGTAGAAGCTCCTGAGGACAGTCGGGTCTCAGGGACCCTTCCACCTCAGGATACGCCCCGATCTCCGCAGGACCCGAGCCTCGACAGTGTGCTAGCCCTCGTCGAACAACCGGTGTACTTTGTCAGCACCGTACTACGGGACGCGAGAGCGTGCTACCCCATGCCCCAGAAACTCCTGCTCGCGCTCCTGCTGGCCTCGCGCAAGTGCTACCTCTTGAGCATTGCGTTGGTTTTCCCCAAAGATGAAGGGATGATGCAGCAAAGTAGCGTAAGTATTTCCCTCAGTTTTTGAGAACCAAGGTATCAATCTAGTAGGAGGATACACGCGAGTCCCTCGTACCTTCACAAAACAAATAAATCCTCGCAACCAACGCGAATAGGGGTTGTCAATCCCTACACGACCACTTACGAGAGTGAGATCTGATAGATATGATAAGATAATATTTTTGGTATTTTTGTGATAAAGATGCAAAGTAAAATAAAGGCAAAGTAAAAAGCAAAGGAAGTAACTAAGTAGTAGGAGATTAATATGATAAAGATAGACCCGGGGGCCATAGGTTTCACTAGTGGCTTCTCTCGAGAGCATAAGTATTCTATGGTGGGTGAACAAATTACTGTTGAGCAATTGACAGAATTGAGCATGGTTATGAGAATATCTAGGTATGATCATGTATATAGGCATCACGTCCGAGACAAGTAGACCGACTCCTGCCTGCATCTACTACTATTACTCCACTCATCGACCGCTATCCAACATGCATCTAGAGTATTGAGTTAAAAACAGAGTAACGCCTTAAGCAAGATGACATGATGTAGAGGGATACACTCATGCAATATAATGAAAAGCCCATCTTGTTATCCTCGATGGCAACAATACAATACATGTCTTGCTGGCCCTACTGTCACTGGGAAAGGACACCGCAAGATTGAACCCAAAGCTAAGCACTTCTCCTATTGCAAGAAAGATCAATCTAGTAGGCCAAACCAAACTAATAATTCGAAGAGACTTGCAAAGATAACCAATCATACATAAAAGAATTCAGAGAAAATTCAAATATTATTCATAGATAGACTTGATCATAAACCCACAATTCATCGGTCTCAACAAACACACCGCAAAAAGAAGATTACATCGAATAGTTCTCCACAAGAGAGGGGGAGAAGATTGTTGGGTTTCGTAGTAATTTCAAAAAAATTCCTACGCACACGCAAGATCATGGTGATGCATAGCAACGAGAGGGGGAGAGTGTGATCTATGTACCCTTGTAGATCGACAACGGAAGCATTAACTTGGTTGATGTAGTCGTACGTCTTCACGGCCCGACCGATCAAGCACCGAAACTACGTCACCTCCGAGTTCTAGCACATGTTCAGCTCGATGACGATACCCGGCCTCCGATCCAGCAAAGTGTCGGGGAAGAGTTCCGTCAGCATGACGGCGTGGTGACGATCTTGATGTACTACTGTCGCAGGGCTTCGCCTAAGCACCGCAACAATATTATCGAGGACTATGGTGGAAGGGGGCAGCGCGCACGGCTAAGAATATGATCACGTGGATCAACTTGTGTATCTAGGGGTGCCCTCTACCCCCGTATATAAAGGATCAAGGGGAGGAGGCCGGCCGGCCCTCTATGGCGCGCCAAGGAGGAGTCCTCCTCCTAGTAGGAGTAGGACTCCTACTAGGAGGGGGAAGGAAGTGGGGAGGGAGAGGGAAAGGGGGGCGCCGCCCCCCCTCTCCTAGTCCAATTCGGACCAAGGGGGAGGAGGCACGCGGCCCACCTTTGGCTGCCCCTCTCTATCTCCACGAAGGCCCATATGGCCCATTACTTCTCCCGGGGGGTTCCGGTAACCCTCCGGCTCTCCAGTTTTCTCCGAAATCACCCAGGACACTTCCGGTGTCCGAATATAGCCGTACAATATATCAATATTTATGTCTCGACCATTTCGAGACTCCTCGTCTTGTCCGTGATCACATCCGGGACTCCGAACTAACTTCGGTACATCAAAACTCATAATATAACTGTCATCGAAACCTTAAGCGTGCGGACCCTTCGGGTTCGAGAACAATGTAGACATGACCGAGACACGTCTCCGGTCAATAACCAATAGCGGAACCTGGATGCTCATATTGGCTCGTACATATTCTACGAAGATCTTTATCGGTCAGACCGCACAACAACATACGTCGTTCCCTTTGTCATCGGTATGTTACTTGCCCGAGATTCGATCGTCGGTATCTCAATACCTAGTTCAATCTCGTTACCGGCAAGTCTCTTTAATCGTTCTGTAATACATCATCCCACAACTAACTCATTAGTTGCAATGCTTGCAAGGCTTAAGTGATGTGCATTACCAAGAGGGCCCAGAGATACCTTTCCGACAATCGGAGTGAAAAATCCTAATCTCGAAATACGCCAACCCAACATGTACCTTTGGAGACACCTGTAGAGCTCCTTTATAATCACCCATTTACGTTGTGACGTTTGGTAGCACACAAAGTGTTCCTCTGGCAAACGGGAGTTGCATAATCTCATAGTCATAGGAACATGTATAAGTCATGAAGAAAGCAATAGCAACATACTAAACGATCGGGTGCTAAGCTAATGGAATGGGTCATGTCAATCAGATCATTCAACTAATGATGTGATCCCGTTAATCAAATGACAACTCTTTGTCCATGGTTAGGAAACATAACCATCTTTGATTAACGAGCTAGTCAAGTAGAGGCATACTAGTGACACTCTGTTTGTCTATGTATTCACACATGTATTATGTTTCCGGTTAATACAATTCTAGCATGAATAATAAACTTTTATCATGATATAAGGAAATAAATAATAACTTTATCATTGCCTCTAGGGCATATTTCCTTCAGTCTCCCACTTGCACTAGAGTCAATAATCTAGATCACATCACCATGTGATTAACATCGATAGTTCACATCATCATGTGATTAACACCCATAGTTCACATCACCATGTGACCAACACCCAAAGGGTTTACTAGATTCAGTAATCTAGTTCACATTGCTATGTGATTAACACCCAAAGAGTACTAAGGTGTGATCATGTTTTGCTTGTGAGAGAATTTTAGTCAACGGGTCTGCCATATTCAGATCCGTATGTATTTTGCAAATATCTATGTCAACAATGCTCTGCACGGAGCTACTCTAGCTAATTGCTCCCACTTTCAATATGTATCCAGATTGAGACTTAAAGTTATCTAGATCAGTGTCAAAACTTGCATCGATGTAACTCTTTACAACGAACCTTTTGTCACCTCCATAATCGAGAAACATATCCTTATTCCACTAAGGATAATTTTGACCGCTGTCCAGTGATCTACTCCTAGATCACTGTTGTACTCCCTTGCCAAAATCAGTGTAGGGTATACAATAGATCTGGTACACAGCATGGCATACTTTATAGAACCTATGGCTGAGGCATAGGGAATGACTTTCATTCTCTTTCTATCTTCTGCCGTGGTCGGGCTTTGAGTCTTACTCAATTTCACACCTTGCAACACAGAAAAGAACTCTTTCTTTGACTGTTCTATTTTGAACTACTTCGAAATCTTGTCAACGTATGTACTTATTGAAAGAACTTATCAAGCGTCTTGATCTATCTCTATAGATCTTGATGTTCAATATGTCAGCAGCTTCATCGAGGTCTTTCTTTGGAAAATTCCTTTCAAACACTCCTTTATGCTTTGCAGAATAATTCTACATTATTTCCGATCAACAATATGTCATTCACATATACTTATCAGAAATGTTGTAGTGCTCCCACTCACTTTCTTGTAAATACAGGCTTCATCGCAAGTCTGTATAAAACTATATGCTTTGATCAACTTATCAAAGCGTATATTCCAACTCTGAGATGCTTGCACAAGTCCATAGATGGATCGCTGGAGCTTGCATATTTTGTTAGCACATTTAGGATTGACAAAACCTTCTGGTTGTATCATATACAACTCTTCTTTAATAAATCTATTAAGGAATGCAGTTTTGTTTATCCATTTGCTAGATTTCATAAAATGCGGCAATTGGTAACATGATTCGGACAGACTTAAGCATAGATACGAGTGAGAAACTCTCATCGTAGTCAACACCTTGAACTTGTCGAAAACCTTTTGTGACAATTCTAGCTTTGTAGATAGTAACACTACTATCAGCGTCCGTCTTCCTCTTGAAGATCCATTTATTCTCAATTGCTTTCCGATCATCGGGCAAGTCAACCAAAGTCCATACTTTGTTCTCATACATGGATCCCATCTCAGATTTCATGGCCTCAAGCCATTTTGCGGAGTCTGGGCTAACCATCGCTTCTTCATAGTTCGTAGTTTCGTCATGGTCAAGTAGCATGACCTCTAGAACAGGATTACCGTACCACTCTGGTGCGGATCTCACTCTGGTTTACCTACGAGATTCGGTAGTAACTTGATCTGAAGTTACATGATGATCATCATTAGCTTCCTCACTAATTGGTGTAGTAGTCACAGGAACAGATTTTTGTGATGACCAATAAGGGAGAAGGTACAATTACCTTATCATGTTCTACTTTCCTCCCACTCACTTCTTTTGAGAGAACCTCCTTCTCTAGAAAGGATCCATTCTTAGCAACGAATGTCTTGCCTTTGGATCTGCGATAGAAGGTGTACCCAACAGTAAATTTTTGGGTATCCTATGAAGACACACTTTTTCGATTTGGGTTTGAGCTTATCAGGATGAAACTTTTTCACATAAGCATTGCAACCCCAAACTTTAAGAAACGACAACTTTGGTTTCTTGCCAAACCACAGTTCATACGGTGTCGTCTCAACAGATTTAGATGGTGCCCTTTTAACATGAATGCAGCTGTCTCTAATGCATAACCCCAAAACGATAGTGGTAGATCGGTAAGAGACATCATAGATTGCACTATATCCAATAAAGTACGGTTATGATGTTCGGACACACCATTATGCTGTGGTGTTCCATGTGGCATGAGTTTGTGAAACTATTCCACATTGTTTTAATTGAAGACCAAACTCGTAACTCAAATATTTGTCTCCGTGATCAGATCGTAGAAACTTTATTTTCTTGTCACGATGATTTTTCACTTCACTCTGAAATTCTTTGAACTTTTCAAATGTTTCAGACTTATGTTTCATCAAGTAGATATACCCATATCTGCTCAAATCATCTGTGAAGTTCAGAAAATAACGATACTTGCCGTGAGCCTTAACACTCATCGGACCGCATACATTAGTATGTATTATTTCCAATAAGTCAGTTGCTCGCTCCGGAGAACGGAGTCTTAGTCATCTTGCCCATGAGGCATGGTTCGCAAGCATCAAGTGATTCATAATCAAGTGATTCCAAAATCCCATCAGCATGGAGTTTCTTTATGCGCTTTACACCAATATGACCTAAACGGCAGTGCTACAAATAAGTTGCACTATCATTATTAACTTTGCATCTTTTGGTTTCATTATTATGATTATGTGTATCACTACGATCGAGATCCAACGAACTATTTTCATTGGGTGTGTAACCATATAAGGTTTTATTCATGTAAACAGAACAACAATTTATTCTCTTACTTAAATGAATAACCGTATTACAATAAACATGATCAAATCATATTCATGCTTAATGCAAACACCAAATAACACTTATTCATGTTCAACACTAATCCCGAAAGTATAGGGAGTGTGCGATGATGATCATATCAATCTTGGAACCACTTCCAACACACATCGTCACTTCACCCTTAACTAGTCTCTGTTTATTCTGCAACTCCCGTTTTGAGTTACTAATCTTAGCAACTGAACTAGTATCAAATACTGAGGGGTTGCTGCAAACACTAGTACAGTACACATCAATAACATGTATATCAAATATACTTATGTTCACTTTGCCATCCTTCTTATCTGCCAATCACTTGGGGTAGTTCCGCTTCCAGTGACCAGTCCCTTTGCAGTAGAAACACTTAGTCTCAGGCTTAGGACCAGACTTGGGCTTCTTCACTTGAGCAGCAACTTGCTTGCTGTTCTTCTTGAAGTTCCCCTTCTTCCCTCTGCCCTTTTCTTGAAACTAGTGGTCTTGTGTACCATCAACACGTGATGTTTTTCTCGATTTCTACCTTCGTCAATTTCCGCATTATGAAGATCTTGGGAATCGTTTCCGTTATCCCTTGCATATCATAGTTCATCACGAAGTTCTACTAACTTGGTGATGGTGACTAGAGAATTCTGTCAATCACTATCTTATCTGGAAGATTAACTCCCACTTGATTCAAGCGATTGTAGTACTCAGACAATCTGGGCACATGCTCACTAGTTGAGCGATTCTCCTCCATCTTTTAGCTATAGAACTTGTTGGAGACTTCATATCTCTCAACTCGGGTATTTCCTTGAAATATTAACTTCAACTCCTGGAACATCTCATATGCTCCATGACGTTCAAAACGTCTTTGAAGTCCCGTTTCTAAGCCTTTAAGCATGGTGCACTAAACTATCAAGTAGTCATCTTATTGAGCTAGCCAAACGTTCATAACGTCTGCATCTGCTCCTGCAATAGTCCGTCACCTAGTGGTGCATCAACGACATAATTCTTCTGTGCAGCAATGAGGATAAACCTCAGATCATGGATCCAATCCGCATCATTGCTACTAACATCTTTCAACACAATTTTCTCTAGGAACATATCAAAATAACCACAGGGAAGCAACAACGGGAGCTATTGATCTACAACATAATTTGCAATATACTACCAGGACTAAGTTCATGATAAATTTAAGTTCAATTAATCATATTACTTAAAGAACTCCTACTTAGATAGACATCCCTCTAATTCTCTAAGTGATTACGTGATCCAAATCATCTAAACCATGTCCGATCATCACGTGAGATGGAGTAGTTTCATTGTTGAACATAGCTATGTTGATCATATCTGCTATATGATTCACGCTCGACCTTTCGGTCTCCATGTTCCGAGGCCATATCTGTATATGCTTGGCTCGTCAAGTATAACCTGAGTATTCTGCGTGTGCAACTGTTTTGCACCCGTTGTATTTGAACGTAGAGCCTATCACACCCGATCATCACGTGGTGTCTCAGCACGAAGAACTTTCGCAACGGTGCATACTCAGGGAGAACACTTCTTGATAATTAGTGAGAGATCATCTTATAATGCTACCGTCAATCAAAGCAAGATAAGATGCATAAAAGATAAACATCACATGCAATCAATATAAGTGATATGATATGGCCATCATCATCTTGTGCTTGTGATCTCCATCTCCGAAGCACCGTCATGATCACCATCGTCACCGGCGCGACACCTTGATCTCCATCGTAGCATCGTTGTCGTCTCGCCAATCTTATGCTTCCACGACTATCGCTACCGCTTAGTGATAAAGTAAAGCATTACAGCGCGATTACATTGCATACAATAAAGCGACAACCATATGGTTCCTTCCAGTTGCCGATAACTCGGTTACAAAACATGATCATCTCATACAATAAAATTTAGCATCATGTCTTGACCATATCACATCACAACATGCCCTGCAAAAACAAGTTAGACGTCCTCTACTTTGTTGTTGCATGTTTTACGTGGCTGCTACGGGCTTAAGCAAGAACCAATCTTACCTACGCATCAAAACCACAACGATAGTTTGTCAAGTTGGTGCTGTTTTAACCTTCACAAGGACCGGGCGTAGCCACACTCGGTTCAACTAAAGTTGGAGAAACTGTCACCCGCAAGCCACCTATGTGCAAAGCACGTCGGGAGAACCGGTCTCGCGTAAGCGTACGCGTAGTGTCGGTCCGGGCCGCTTCGTCCAACAATACTGCCGAACCAAAGTATGACATGCTGGTAAGCAGTATGACTTATATCGCCCACAACTCACTTGTGTTCTACTCGTGCATATAACATCAACATATAAAACCTAGGCTCGAATGCCACTGTTGGGTTTTGTAGTAATTTCAAAAAAATTCCTACGCACACGCAAGATCATGGTGATGCATAGCAACGAGAGGGGGAGAGTGTGATCTACGTACCCTTGTAGATCGACAACGGAAGCGTTAACTTGGTTGATGTAGTCGTACGTCTTCATGGCCCGACCGATCAAGCACCGGAACTACGGCACTCCGAGTTCTAGCACACGTTCAGCTCAATGACGATCCCCGGACTCCGATCCAGCAAAGTGTCGGGGAAGAGTTCTGTCAGCACGACGGCGTGGTGACGATCTTGATGTACTACTGTCGCAGGGCTTCGCCTAAGCACCGCTACAATATTATCGAGGACTATGATGGATGGGGGCAGCGCGCACGGCTAAGAATATGATCACGTGGATCAACTTGTGTATCTAGGGGTGCCCTCTACCCCCGTATATAAAGGATCAAGGGGAGGAGGCCGGCCGGCCCTCTATGGCGCGCCAAGGAGGAGTCCTCCTCCTAGTAGGAGTAGGACTCCTACTAGGAGGGGGAAGGAAGTGGGGAGGGAGAGGGAAAGGGGGGCGCCGCCCCCTCTCTCCTAGTCCAATTCGGACCAAGGGGGGAGGAGGCACGCGGCCCACCTTTGGCTGCCCCTCTCTATCTCCACGAAGGCCCATATGGCCCATTACTTCTCCCGGGGGGTTCCGGTAACCCTCCGGCTCTCCGGTTTTCTCCGAAATCACCCGGAACACTTCCGGTGTCCAAATATAGCCGTCCAATATATCAATCTTTATGTCTCGACCATTTCGAGACTCCTCGTCATGTCCGTGATCACATCCGGGACTCCGAACTAACTTCGGTACATCAAAACTCATAAACTCATAATATAACTGTCATCGAAACCTTAAGCGTGCGGACCCTTCGGGTTCGAGAACAATGTAGACATGACCGAGACACGTCTCCGGTCAATAACCAATAGCGGAACCTGGATGATCATATTGGCTCCTACATATTCTACGAAGATCTTTATCTGTCAGACCGCATAACAACATACGTCGTTCCCTTTGTCATCGATATGTTACTTGCCCGAGATTCGATCGTCGGTATCTCAATACCTAGTTCAATCTCGTTACCGGCAAGTCTCTTTACTCGTTATGTAATACATCATCCCGCAACTAACTCATTAGTTGCAATGCTTGCAAGGCTTAAGTGATGTGCATTACCGAGAGGGCCCAGAGATACCTCTCCGACAATCGGAGTGACAAATCCTAATCTCGAAATACGCCAACCCAACATGTACCTTTGGAGACACCTGTAGAGCTCCTTTATAATCACCCAGTTACGTTGTGACGTTTGGTAGCACACAAAGTGTTCCTCTGGCAAACGGGAGTTGCATAATCTCATAGTCATAGGAACATGTATAAGTCATGAAGAAAGCAATAGCAACATACTAAACGATTGTGCGCTAAGCTAATGGAATGGGTCATGTCAATCAGATCATTCAACTAATGATGTGATCCCGTTAATCAAATGACAACTCTTTGTCCATGGTTAGTAAACATAACCCTCTTTGATTAACGAACTAGCCAAGTAGAGGCATACTAGTGACACTCTGTTTGTCTATGTATTCACACATGTATTATGTTTCCGGTTAATACAATTCTAGCATGAATAATAAACTTTTATCATGATATAAGGAAATAAATAATAACTTTATTATTGCCTCTAGGGCATATTTCCTTCAAAGATTGTATTGAGATCCAAAAAGAGAGAAGAAGCCATCTAGCTACTAACTATGGACCCGAAGGTCTGAAGCAAACTACTCACACTTCATCGGAGAGGCTCTGGTGTTGATGTAGAAGCCCTCCGTGATCGATGCCCCCTCCGACGGAGCTTCGCAACAGGCCCCAAGATGGGATCTCGTGGATACAGGAAGTTGTGGCAGTGGAATTAGGTTTTTGGCTCCGTATCTGATCGTTTGGGGGTACGTAGGTATATATAGGAGGAAGGAGTACGTCGGTGGAGCAACAAGGGGCCCATGAGGGTGGAGGGCGCACCTGGGGGGGGGATAGGTGCGCCCCCTACCTCGTGGCCTCCCTGTTGGTTGCTTGACGTAGGGTCCAAGTCTCCTGGATCTTGTTCGGCGAGAAAATCACGTTCCCGAAGGTTTCATTCCGTTTGGACTCCGTTTGATATTCCTTTTCTTCGAAACCCTAAAATAGGCAAAAAAACAGCAATTCTGGGCTGGGCCTCCGGTTAATAGGTTAGTCCCAAAAATAATATAAAAGTGGATAATAAAGCGCAATAATGTCCAAAACAGTAGATAATATAGCATGGAGCAATCAAAAATTATAGATACATTGGAGACGTATCAAGCATCCCCAAACTTAATTCCTGCTCGTCCTCGAGTAGGTAAATGATAAAAACAGAATTTTTGATGCGGAGTGCTACTTGGCATAATTTTAATGTAATTATTCTTAATTGTGGTATGAATATTCAGATCCGAAAGATTCAAGACAAAAGTTTAATATTGACATAAAAATAATAATACTTCAAGCATACCAACAAAGAATTATGTCTTCTCAAAATAACATGGCCAAAGAAAGTTATCCCTACAAAATCATATAGTCTGGCTATGCTCCATCTTCACCACACAAAATATTTAAATCATGCACAACCCCGATGACAAGCCAAGCAATTGTTTCATAATTTTGACATTCTCAAAACTTTTTCAATTTTCACGCAATACATGAGCGTGAGCCATGGATATAGCACTATAGGTGGAATAGAATGGTGGTTGTGGAGAAGACAAAAAGGTAGAAGATGGTCTCACATCAACTAGGCATATCAACGGGCTATGAAGATGCCCGTCAATAGATATCAATGTGAGTGAGTAGGGATTGCCATGCAATGGATGCACTAGAGCTATAAGTATATGAAAGCTCAAAAAGAAACTAAGTGGGTGTGCATCCAACTTGCTAGCTCATAAAGACCTAGGGAATTTTGAGGAAGCCCATCATTGGAATATACAAGCCAAGTTCTATAATGAAAAATTCCCACTAGTATATGAAAGTGATAACATGAGAGACTCTCTACAATGAATATCATGGTGCTACTTTGAAGCACAAGTGTGGTAGAAGGATAGTAACATTGTCCCTTCTCTCTTTTTCTCTCATTTTTTTATTTGGGCCTTTTCTCTTTTTATGGCCTCTTTTATTTCTCTCTTTTTTCGTCTAGAGTCTCATCCCGACTTGTGGGGGAATCATAGTCTCCATCATCCTTTCCTCACTGGGACAATGCTCTAATAATGATGATCATCACACTTTTATTTTTCTTACAACTTAAGAATTACAACTCGATACTTCGAACAAAATATGACTCTATATGAAGGCCTCCGGCGATGTACCGGGATATGCAATGAATCAAGAGTGACACGTATGAAAGAATTTTGAATGGTGGCTTTGCCACAAATACGATGTGAACTACATGATCATGCTAAGCAATATGACAATGATGGAGTGTGTCATGATAAATGGAATGGTGGAAAGTTGCATGGCAATATATCTCGGAATGGCTATGGAAATTCCATAATAGGTAGGTATGGTGGCTGTTTTGAGGAAGGTATATGGTGGGTGTATGATACCGGCGAAAGGTGCGCAGTATTAGAGAGGCTAGCAAAGGTGGAAGGGTGAGAGTAGTGCGTATAATCCATGGACTCAACATTAGTCAGAAAGAACTCATATACTTATTGCAAAAATCTACAAGTTATCAAAGAAAAGTATTACGCGCATGCTCCTAGGGGATAGATTGGTAGGAAAAGACCATCGCTCGTCCCCGACGGCCACTCATAAGGAAGACAATCAAAAAATAAATCATGCTCCGACTTCTTAACATAACGGTTCACCATACGTGCATGCTACGGGAATCACAAACTTCAACACAAGCATTTCTCAAATTCACAACTACTCAACTAGCACGACTCTAATATCACCATCTCCATATCTCAAAATAATAATCAAGCATCAAACTTCTCTTAGTATTCAAAACACTCATAAGAAAGTTTTATTATTAATCTTGTATACCAAGCATATTAAGACTTTAAGAGAATTACCATGCTATTTAAGACTCTCAAAATAATCTAAGTGAAGCATGAGAGATCAATAGTTTCTATAAAACAAATCCACCACCGCGCTTTAAAAGATATAAGTGAAGTACTAGATCAAAACTACATAACTCAAAAGATATAAGCGAAGCACATAGAGTATTCTAACAAATTCCAAATCATGTATGGCTCTCTCAAAAGGTGTGTACAGCAAGGATGATTGTGGTAAACTAACAAATAAAGACTCGAATCATACAAGACGCTCCAAGCAAAACACATATCATGTGGTGAATAAAAATATAGCTCCAAGTAAAGTTACCGATAGAAGTAAACGAAAGAGGGGATGCCTTCCGGGGCATCCCCAACCTTTGGCTTTTAGGTGTCATTATATTATCTTGGGGGTGCCATTGGAATCCCCAAGCTTAGGCTCTGGCCACTCCTTGTTCCATAATTCATCAAATCTTTACCCAAAACTTGAAAACTTCACAACACAAAACTTAAAGTAGAAAATCTTGTGAGCTCCGTTAGCGAAAGAAAGTAAAAGACCACTTCAAGGTACTGTAATGAACTCATTCTTTATTTATATTGGTGTTATAACTACTTTATTCCAACTTCTCTATGGTTTATAAGCTATTTTACTATCCATAGGTTCATCAAAATAAGAAAACAACACACGAAAACAGAATCTGTCAAAAACAGAACAGTCTGTAGTAATCTGTAGCTAGCGGAAGATCTGGGACCCCAAAAATTCTAAAATAAATTTCTGGACGTGAGGAATTTGTCTATTAATCATCTGAAAAAAGAATTAACTAAATATCACTCTCCAAATAAAAATGGTGGTAGTTCTCGTGAGCGCTAAAGTTTCTGTTTTTTTACAGCAAGTGTAACAAGACTTTCCCCAAGTCTTCCCAACGGTTCTACTTGGCACAAACACCAATTAAACACAAAAAAACACAACCAAAACAGAGGCAAGATAAATTATTTATTACTAAACAGGATCAAAAAGCAAAGAATAAAAATAAAATTGGGTTGCCTCCCAACAAGCGCTATCGTTTAACGCCCCTAGCTAGGCATAACAAGCATGGATAGATCTAGGTATTGCCATCTTTCATAGGTAATTCTTCAATGAGGCATCTACCATCTTCAGGAATTTCTTTCTTTTTATTAATTATCAAAATTTTAGGCACAAGATCTAAAAATTCATTTGTAACAAATGGTTCCTTAATGATAGCAAAAAGATTGGGATGAATACTTATAGATTTGAGATCCGCATTTTCCTTACTAGAGGATTCACCCTTATTTTTAGGAACATACATAAGCTTGGAAATTTTAGTGGGCGGACTTGGAGTATTCTTTACGGAATAAAAGTGGTTCCCAAGTTGGTAATAATATCCTCAAGTTTATCAATCCTAGTGGAATCGTGATTTATTTTCTCATTAATTATGGGTTCCTTTTCTTTAATATTTTTCAAAGTGACTCATACTTTAGATCCATATTGAGAGATTCGGCTGTGGATCTCTTTATCCAAATTTTCAATTGACTCTACGGTAGCAACCTTATTTTCAATAATTTCAAGCCTTTGCACTGCATGCTCTAAAGTTAATACAGTTCCATTAACCAAAAGAGGGGATGAGCCAAATAAATCTATCATAGCATTATAAGAATCAAAAGTATGGCTACCCAAGAAGTTCCCTCCGGTAATAGTATCAAGAACATATTTGTACCAAGGAGTAATGCCTACATAAAAATTGCAAAGAAGAACGGAAGTAGATTGCTTCCTAGTAGATCTATTTTGAGCATTGCAAATTCTATACCAAGAATCTTTTAGATTTTCTCCCTCCCTTTGCTTAAAATTTAGAATTTCACTCTCGGGAGACAACGGAGAAGATAAGGGACTAGCCATAACGACAAGAAAACAAACTAACACACAAGCAAACAAAAAGCAAGCGGGTAAAAAGAGGCAAATAGAGAAAGAGAGGGAGGATAGAGAGAGAGGGCGAATAAAACGGCAAGGGTGAAGTGGGGGAGAGGAAAACGAGAGGCAAATGGAAAATAATGTAATGCGGGAGATAAGGGTATGTGATGGGTACTTGGTATGTTGACTTTTGCGTAGACCTCCCCGGCAACGGCGCCAGAAATCCTTCTTGCTACCTCTTGAGCACTGCGTTGGTTTTCCCCGAAGAGGAAGGGATGATGCAGCAAAGTAGCATAAGTATTTCCCTCAGTTTTTGAGAACCAAGGTATCAATCCAGTAGGAGGCTACGCGCGAGTCCCTTGTACCTGCACAAAACAAATAAATCCTCGCAACCAACGCGAATAGGGGTTGTCAATCCCTACACGGCCACTTACGAGAGTGAGATCTGATAGATATGATAAGATAATATTTTTGGTATTTTTGTGATAAAGATGCAAAGTAAAATAAAGGCAAAGTAAAAAAGCAAAGGAAGTTACTAAGTAGTAGGAGATTAATATGATAAAGATAGACGCGGGGGCCATAGGTTTCACTAGTGGCTTCTCTCGAGAGCATAAGTATTCTACGGTGGGTGAACAAATTACTGTTGAGAAATTGACAGAACTGAGCATAGTTATGAGAATATCTAGGTATGATCATGTATATAGGCATCACGTCCGAGACAAGTAGACCGACTCCTTCCTGCATTTACTACTATTACTCCACTCATCGACCCCTATCCAGCATGCATCTAGTGTATTAAGTTAAAAACAGAGTAACGCCTTAAGCAAGATGACATGATGTAGAGGGATAGACTCATGCAATATGATGAAAACCCCATCTTGTTATCCTCGATGGCAACAATACAATACGTGCCTTGCTGCCCCTACTGTCACTGGGAAATGACACCGCAAGATTGAACCCAAAGCTAAGCACTTCTCCCATTGCAAGAAAGATCAATCTAGTAGGCCAAACCAAACTAATAATTCGAAGAGACTTGCAAAGATAACCAATCATACATAAAAGAATTTAGAGAAGAT
Source organism: Triticum urartu (assembly GCF_003073215.2). Lineage (NCBI taxonomy): Eukaryota > Viridiplantae > Streptophyta > Magnoliopsida > Poales > Poaceae > Triticum > Triticum urartu. The sequence goes on along the minus strand of NC_053026.1, from coordinate 76,704,409 downwards.
TCAAATATTATTCATAGATAGACTTGATCATAAACCCACAATTCATCGATCTCAACAAACACACTGCAAAAAGAAGATTACATCGAATAGTTCTCCACAAGAGAGGGGGAGAAGATTGTATTGAGATCCAAAAAGAGAGAAGAAGCCATCTAGCTACTAACTACGGACCCGAAGGTCTGAAGTAAACTACTCACACTTCATCGGAGAGGCTTTGGTGTTGATGTAGAAGCCCTCCGCTATCGATGCCCCGTCCGGTGGAGCTCCGGAACAGGCCCCAAGATGGGATCTTGTGGATACAGAAAGTTGCGGCGGTGGAATTAGGTTTTTTGCTCCGTATCTGATCATTTGGGGGTACGTAGGTATATATAGGAGGAAGGAGTACGTCGGTGGAGCAACTGGGGGCCCACGAGGGTGGAGGGTGCGCCTGGGAGGGGGGGTAGGCGCGCCCCCTACCTCGTGGCCTCCTCTTTTGTGTCTTGACGTAGGGTCCATGTCTCCCGGGTCTTGTTTGTTGAGAAAATCACGTTCCCGAAGGTTTCATTCCGTTTGGACCCTGTTTGATATTACTTTTCTTCGAAACCCTAAAACAGGCAAAAAACAGCAATTCTGGGCTGGCCCTCCAGTTAATAGGTTAGTCCCAAAAATAATATAAAAGTGGATAATAAAGCCCAATAATGTCCAAAACAGTAGATAATATAGCATGGAGCAATCAAATATTATAGATACGTTGGAGACGTATCAGCAAGCTGCGACACTACTTCCAGGGCCACCCCATCAAGGTCGTCTCAGCCTACCCACTGGAAAGAATACTTAGAAGCCCTAACTCAGCCGGAAGGGTCACAGAGTGGAACATCGAGTTGCAAGCGTTCCAGTTGGAGTTCAGCACTACTAGGGTCATCAAAGGGGCCGCACTTGCTGACTTTGTGGCCGAATGGACGGATGCCCTGACACTTGAGGAAGGAGAAGACCGGTCCACCTCCCCAGGAAGTGAGGCTCCGGACGGTTGGATCATGTATTTCGATGGCGCCTTCGCACACCAGGGCGCGGGGGCTGGAGCAGTGCTCATCTCGCCCACCCAGGACAAGCTCTACTACGCCGTGCAACTCTACTTTCAGCACGGCGAGAAGGTCTCCAACAACATCGCAGAATACAAAGGCCTCATAGCCGGCCTAAAGGCTACAGCAGCCCTAGGGGTGAAGCGCCCCACCGTCAGAGGCGACTCACAACTCCTCGTCAACTTCTCCAACAAGGTGTATGAGCCGAAGGACGAGCATATGGAGGCCTACCTCACAGAGGTGCGCAAGATGGAGAAACAATTCTTAGGCCTGGAGCTGCAGCACGTGCCCCGAGGCACCAACAAAGAAGCTGACGACATCGCCAGGAGAGCATCCAAGCAGCAACCTCACGAGCCAGGCGTCTTTGAGGAGCGGTTCTTCAAGCCATCAGCTGCGCCACCTCTCTCAAGCACGACTTAGCCTCGGGAGGAGCTCCCCGAGCCTCCAGCCGTGGGAGCCCCGACCTGTGGACCGACCTCCGGAGCTCGGCTACTCTTGGCGCTCGAGCCCCAGGAGGAATGCTGGACCAAAGAATTCAAGGAGTACTTAACACACGGGACATTGCCGGAGAAGGAAGAGGAGGCGGAGCGTGTGGCCCAGCAAGCCACGACATACTGTATCCAAGACGGCGAGTTATATAGGAAGCGACTGAAAGATGTCACACTGCGCTGCATATCTAGCGACCAAGGACGGGAGTTGCTGATTGACATACATGGTGGGGACTGCGGACACCACTCGTCGTTATGGACCCTCGTTGGCAAGGTGTTCCGCAGTGGATTCTACTGGCCTACAGCACTCAAAGACGCAGCCGAGCTGGTGAAGTCTTGCGAAGCTTGCCAATTCCACACCAAACAAATCCATCAACCAGCTCAGGGCCTTCAAACTATCCCGCCCACATGGATGTTCATGGTCTGGGGGCTGGATATCCTAGGCCCGTTCCCTCGGGCGCCAGGGGCTACCATTACCTCTACGTTTCCATCGACAAGTTCACCAAGTAGGAGGAAGTGGAAGCCGTCCATACCATCCTAGCCGGCTCTGCTGTCAAGTTCATCAAGGGCCTCGTGAGCCGCTTCGGGGTCCCCAACCGCATCATCACAGATAACAATTCGCAGTTTACTAGCAACCTCTTCAAAACCTACTGTGCTAACCTTGGAACGCAGATCTACTACGCTTCGGTGGCCCACCCCAGGAGCAATGGCTAGGCCAAACGTGCTAACGTGGAGGTCCTGAGGGGCCTCAAGACCAGGACCTTCAAGAAGAAGCTGGAGGCCTGCAGCAGGGGCTGGCACGACGAGCTCCAGTCCGTATTGTGGTCCATTCGGACCACCGCCACCAAGCCAACGGGAGAGACTCCATTCTTCCTCGTATACGGAGCCGAAGCTGTCCTCCCTCATGAGGTCAAGCATCGCTCCGCACGGGTCCTGGCATTTGATGAAACGCAGCAGGACGCCACGCGGGGGATGGACCTCATGTTGGTGGAGGAACGTCGCCGCGAAGCTGCACTGCGGGCGGTGAGGTACCAGCAAGCACTTTGGCGATACCACTGCCACAACATCCGCTCCAGGACACTCGAGACGGAAGACCTAGTCCTGAGGCGGGTCCTCTCCAGGGAAGGGCTGCATAAGTTTTCACCAATGTGGGAGGGCCCTATCAAGGTCGTCCACATCTCCAGGACTGGCGCCGTGCGCCTAGAGACACAAGACGGAGTACCAGTCCAAAACGCCTGGAACATCCAGCACCTCCAGAAGTTTTACCCATAAAGTAAGGCCCAGAGCCTGTGAAGCAAGGACCAGAGCCTATGAAGCAAGGCCCAGAGCCTGTGAAGAAAGGCCTAGAGCCTGTGAAGAAGGCCCGGTGCCTGTGAAGAATGGCCGCCCATGACACTCTCACGTAATAATGAGTTGGGGCTGTACACGCCCCGGAGTCTCAAGAGTGCCGACCTCAGGCCCTGGGGCTTCTGCCCACGCCTAGTGGCAGCACTTAGCTCCGTGCAGGTGAGAAGACTTGAAGACTAGATTAGGTGCCGGACGCGGCTTTTCATTTGCTTTCTGTATTTGGCTTCCTTTTCCTTAATCGAAATTTGCTTTTGGCATTCCTTGCTGGGTTGACTCCCTCGCCTCTCGCTGTGTTTTTCCGGCTCGGGTTAGCTCGTGTTCTATCTCTCGCATGCCTCGCGAGGGGGCTGAGCAGGTGCCCTTGCGAGCATTTTCTCCCTTCTCTGCCTTCTCGTGAGCCACCCTCGTTCGAGCCCAAAACCGGGCGTGCCCCTCCTAGTCCGTGCCCCTCGGGTACCGCGATACAAGGCGCCAGGTCGGAGCCAGGGCGAACGGCAAATCTTTTGACGCACTTCCTAACGAGCTTTTGCAGTTCCCGAGCAAATGCAGGCACCAAGGCAAGATGGACGCGAGGAAATGAGCGCCTCGTGAGGAAGAGGGTGTCCCGGATATACCAGGTTAAGTTATCTTTGCATGAAATGATGACACAACACGCACGGTGCCACAACCGAGGAACCATAGTTCGATACACGCCCCCTGGGCCCAAACTGGTTACATTCTTGATGCAGGAAAAAGAGTAAAACAAAAGCTGCGTTGCGGCAATGTGCGGAGGCAGACCCCTAGAAGCACCCTGAGCCTAGCCGGATCCTTCTTCACGCTTCACGGAGACGTGGCGACGAGATGACCCACTCCCGCCCTCAAAGCGGGCGCGGCGGCTGGTCGTGGCCACTGCTGTTGGAGCTGTCACCGGAGGAAGAGCTGCCGTAGCTGGACAAGACACAGCCACCCCCAAGGGCAGGCTCGCCCTCATCCTCGTCACGACCGTCCCCGAGACCAAGAACCTCCACAGCATCGTTCACCTCGGGGCAGCAACTGACTTGGCGACCATCTTCCCCAAACACCCTCATGTAGAGGGTTGATTCGCCGTCATATTTGAAGTGGAGGGCACACCGCTGGCCCAAGCCGCGCGCGCGGGCGAACGTCTGCCAACCGTGGGCCAGGGCTACGTTGCCCGCGGCGGAAGTCACGACCGCAACCCAAGAGGCCTTGCTGCAGCAACCATCCGCCTACAGCCAGAGTCCGCCTGGACCAGAGGCCGACAGCTCATCGGCGAAGAAGCGCGGAAGTTGGAGCCAGTTGCCGGCTGGATTCTCCGACCAGACGACAAACTCCGGCGGCACCTCCACCGTGTGGAAACGCGGACGGGGGGGGGGGCACTAAAGCACGCCTCCCCTCGTCAACTGGATCGCCATGGCTGGGGCGACCCCCTCCGCATGCTGTGGCGCTGCTCCGACAATGGGCCACGCCAAGGGACGTGGCGTGTTTGCGCGGACGGCCACGTCCTCGCTTGGGCGCCGGCAAGCCGGGCCCCTCACGAGGGGCCTTTCCCTTCTCAGCGGCGGAGAACTTCCTTCGCGGCACCATTGGTGGCACAGCGAGCAATGGAGCGATGAAGAAGACGGGGGCAAGGCAGGAAGAGATGGGCAACGGGGGCTCCGCCCCCTCCCCATTTATAGCAAGAGAAGGCCAACCGGCACCCCCCACGATCACATGTAATGATGGTTTTCCTTGCATGTCGCAGGGACTCGTCAAGTCGTGCAGTTGCCAAGGCAGCATGGGGAAGTGGAGATGACACGTTCAATCAACCACCATGCGTCAACCGAGGTCGCAGTCTTTTGGGGCCCGCGGTGCTCCGTACTTGACCCTTGGCTTCGACGCGAAGCCATGCCTGAGCTAGCGCACCTTGGGCCCGGGGGCTACTGTCGGCGTCCTGGGAACGGGGGTCCCCAGGCTTTCCTGCCTGCGGCCCACGGCGTGGCTAACCTGGCAGGCCGTACGACCCACCTTCATCAATAAGGCATCCAAGACCCTCGCGAGGGGCCAAGCCTCGCGAGGGGGACGACACAAGACCTCCTTTGGAGCGGCCTAGTCAGGCAGGCTCACGAGGAGCGGAGATATGAAGGCGAGGCGAACCTCACGAGGCTCTCGTGACGTGAGCCATGACGATCAACACCAGGCGGGTGCCAGGCGGGCGCCAGCGCGCACATCGTCCTTGTTTCCTCTTTGGTGCTAAGGGAAATAGTGCAAGCGAGGAGTACCGAGGCATCAGGCAAAGGTTGCCATTTTAGTGCAACAAGACCAAGACCTGAAGGACGGCAAGACGAAGGTCATCGTGGAGCCCCAAACGGCATCACCACCAGAGCCTTTGGCAGGCGAAGACCACTTTTGTCAGGATAGCTTGTACTAGCTGTCCCCCTTCAAATTTGCCCGCCATTGTTAGCTCCCTTCCCGCTCAAGATCTGGGAGGAGGACCAGGGCCTCTATAAGTAGGACTAGCCACCACCATAGGCAGGGACGACGAGATCTTAGATCACTCTCACTCACACAAGTTAGCCAAGCACAAGAACACATCAACCTCAGGAGGCTGTTCTTCCTATTGTATTGTTCATCATCACCCAAGAGGCAATCCACCACCACCACACTAGAGTAGGGTATTACACCACAACGGTGGCCCGAACCAGTATAAATCTTGTCTCTTTCCGTGTTGCGAGTTCGTCGAGTTCGTCCGCGAGATCTTAGCGAGTTAGGGCGTAGATCGGTGGGAGGAAAAGACTTCACACACACCCAAGTGTTTGAACCTTAAGGGTTTGCCGGAACCCCACATCCGACACAGGCGGGCACCAGAGCACACACTGTCCTTGCTTCCACTTTGGTGCTAAGGAGGCAAGCGCATGCGAGGAGTTCCGAGGCATCATGAAAAGGTTTCCATATCGATGCAATGAGACCAAGACCAGCAGGAGGGCAAGACGGAGGTCACCATGGAGCCCAAGATGGAGTCACCACTAGAGCCTTTGGCAGGCGAAGACTACTTTTGTCAGGATAGGCTGTACTAGCTGTCCCCTTTCAAATTGGCCGTTGTGTCATCCCTTCCTGCTCAATATTTGGGAAGAGGACCAGGGCCTCTATAAATAGGACTAGCCACCACGTTAGGAAGGGAGAGACCTTCCACCCTTACCACCACAAGTCCACCAAGCACAAGAACACCTCTCCTCAAGAGGCTGTTCTTCCCCTTGTATTGTTCATGCTTAGCCCAAGAGGCAATCCACCACCACCACACTGGAGTAGGGTATAACACCACAACAGTGGCCCGAACCAGTATAATCTTGTGTGTTGTGTGTTGTGAGTCCGCATGCCTATTCTAGAGATCGCGAAGTGTTTGAGGGCGTGATCGGTGAGGGAGAGATCTTCGTGCACACCCTAGTGTTTGAACCTTAAGGGTTTTGCCGGAACCCAAAATCTGACATTTGGCACGCTAGGTAGGGGTGCACCGGTGTTTTTACTTCGCTGATCTGTGTTCCATCGCTTCAACGCAACCATGTCGGACGCTCGTCGTGCCCGAGCTGAGCGTCGGGCCGCCCTCGCTGCCCGCGTCGCCTAGACGGCTCCTGTTGGCGGGCCTCCCCGTCGTTCTCCGTCACCCGCCGCCATTGGCCAGACGGGGAACGAGCAGCAAGCATCCTCGTTGCACCCCTCGGTGCGGCGGGACGTCCGCACTTCTACTCCATCGCTGACCCCCGCCGGTTCATCGTCTCACGCTCGTCGCGCTCCCACGGCCGCGTGGGCCGCGCTACTCATGGCACACGAGCTCCTCCGTTACCGCCCAGTCGACGACCTCTATGAGGACTAGATGGACCGCATCGTCGAGCTCGTCAGCGCCGCAGGGGGCTCCCCTACGTCGTCCCTCTCACTGCCTCGTCCACCGCCAACTACGGGCGACGCAGCTCACGCAACACCTCCACCACCCCTGCACCAGGACGGTGCCCTGGCGGCAAGGCGCGCGGCTCCGCGGCGCGACTCGCCGCTCCAAGAACCCGCACGTGAAGAAAGATGCTGTCAAGAAGTTCCTCGACCGCAAGAGAATGCTCCACCGCTCCCCGCACGGACACGTCAGGATCGCTTGCCGCGGCGGCACGCGGGCGCCAAGATTAAGCTCCACCTCCACGACGGGCCCAGGTGACCACGGCCGGTGCCGCGTCGTCACCCCCGAGCTGCGTAGCGTCACCTGGCCGAGCAAGTTCAAGCCGGATTTATCTCCTCACTACGATGGCACCCCCGACCCTGCAGAGTTCTTGCAGCTTTATGAGCTGAGCATCGAGGTGGCCAACGGCGATGAGAAATTCATGGCGAACTGGTTCCCCATGGCGCTCAAGGATGGTGCTCATTCGTGGCTCTTGAACCTGCCTCCGGGCTCGATCGCCTCCTGGAACGAGATGCGGGCCCGCTTCATCGCCAACTTCTAGGGCACTCGTGACCATCCGCCGGCCGCGGGTGACCTGCGCCGTGTCAAGGAGCAACCAGGAGAGACCCTCCAGAAGTACGTCCAACGCTTCAACAACGTCCGCCTCAAGATCCCCAAGGTGACGGACGAGGCCATCATCTCGACGTTCTCTGATGGCGTCCACGACGTCAAGATGAAGGAGGAGCTCGCCATCCATGAGGAGCTGTGCACATCCCTGGAGCTGTTCAACCTAGCAACCAAGTGCGCAAGGGCTGAGGAAGGGCGCCTTTCCCTCCTTGAGCTCCCAGCTGCCGACTCGGAGGAGAAGAAATCCAAGGCCAAGGACGTGAAGCGCAAGGGAGTCACCGTACTCGCCACGGAGCCGGACACGAAGCGCGACATGGACCATTCCGAGTCATCCAAGGATAGCCGACCTTTTTGCGCCTTCCACAACCACAACACCAACGATTGTCAAGAGCTTAGGGCCATTCGCAACGGTCGCTTTGGTCGACGCCCCGAGCTCAATGACCGAGGCTATGGCCGAGGAGGAGGACATGGCGGAGGATGCTGGGACGACCGTGGCCCATGCCAGGAGTGGCACGACCGACCTCGTGAGGACCATTGGCAAGATCGGCCTCGCGTGGACGCCTGGAGGGATCAGCCTCGCGAGGATCGCCCTCAGGGCAACCTTGGTCTTCCTCTGCTGCCGCCACCACCAAGAAGGAACGACGACCACCATCAAGACGAGGGGGTTGGGGGCTTCCGGGAGCCGCGTGCTATCGCCTGCATCTTGGGCGGAGCTCAAGCCCCAGCCTCACAGCGTATCTTCAAGCAGTTTGCTCGCGAGGAGAACGCGGTCCTACCGAAGCTTGAGGCCACATGCCCACTCAGGTGGTCCAAGTGTGCCATCACCTTCAGTTTGGCAGATCAGCTCAAGTACGCGGCAACCGCTGGCGCTCTCCCAATGCTTTGTTCACCCGTCATCAGCAACATGCAAGTCACTAAGACCCTCATCGATGGCGGCGCAGGGCTCAACGTCTTGTCCGTCAAGACATTCGACAACCTTCAAGTGCCATATGATCAACTTCAGCCCACTAAGCCCTTCTCAGGAGTGATTGACGGCTCCAGCACACCGGTAGGGCAGGTACGCCTTCCCGTCACCTTCGGACAACACAAAAACTACCGCACCGAGCTCATCGATTTTGACATCACCCACATCCGTCTGCCATACAATGCCATCCTCGGGTATCCGGTCCTGGCCAAGTTCATGGCAGTGACGCACCACGCCTACAACGTCCTCAAGATGCCAGGGAGTGGCGGGATCATCACAGTCCCCTGCGAAGAAAGAGATGCGGTGTTCTCCCTTGAGCGCACCTTCCAAGCAGCATCAATCGAAGACCCCGACAGTAATGCAGCTCGGTACTCTCCCGAGGTCATCCCCAAGAAGAAGAAGCAGCTACTCCGTGCCGGACCTCGGGAGGGCAGCACTGCAAGCGGTACCTCATCAGGATCAGCGCCCGCACCTGGGCGCCTTCCTCTATCGCATAGGAAGGCACACCCGGTGCCCTCCTCGGGTAGGGCTCGGGGGCTCTCTTCTGGAGGGCCTCAGACATTGCCAACGTCACGAGGGAGGCGCTTTGGCACCACTTGCAGGCGTGCTTCGCGGCGCGCGTCCCTCAGGAGGACACCGGGCAAGGAGCGCCTGGCGTTTGGGAGTTCATCACCAAGGTATCTTAGGAGCTTCAGGAAGCAAGAGCAATACGCAGCGACTGCCGCCCACCTGGCGTTGCTCCCCACCCAGGTGAGGGTGGTGAGCTGCGCGTCTGCATTGACATACGAGGGCTCAACCGAGCCGCATCTCAGGAGCGCTTCTGGCCTTTGTGTGTTGGGCGCTGCGAAGGTCCACCTCACAGCTGCGTTCGCATGCCGTTCGGCCTGCCGAGCGTCGCTGCTGCCTTCTAGCGCAACCTGTGGAACATCATGACGGGCCAGGAGGCCAGGCATCACGCAGTCCTGGCAAAGATGGAGACGGTCCTCTGGAGGCCGCCCGAGCCTCCGGAGCGTCCCGAGGCTCAGGGCCTCGACGGCTCGTGAGGGGCGAACTCTTCGCTACGCGTCTTCAGCTACCCCAACACCCCCTTCAGCAACCAAACCATGTGACATCTCTCCAAGTTCATTTAGATGGGAGCGCCCCTCGGGCTGCATCATTCCCGGGCCGCGTGGGTCAGTCCCTGTGGCATGTATCCACTTGCATTTTCAGCTTACCTTGCTGGGGGCGCCCCTCGGGCTGCATCATCCCCAAGCCGCTCGGGCCCGACCCAGTGGCATGTATCGTTCATGCATTTACCTGAGCTAGTTTGCCTTCCATGCATAATCTATCTATGACTATCACCTCCTTGATTGTCACCCTCCGTGGGAGCCTCGCGCCTATCGCCTTTCTTCAGGACCCTTCGCATAAGAAGGCTAGGCACGACGTCTGTGCTCGGGCCCGTCCCTGAGCATCGATAAATCCAACGGCTGAGCTCCATCTGGCGGCCCGGCCCTATTCACGTCACCTCCTGGGGTCGTTGGTGCTTGGCCTTATCGTGAGATAGCCTCAGGAAATCCTTTCGGCGCAGGTTGTCTAACCATCTCGCAGGAACAACACAGCGAACAGGAATCAAGACCAGGCGCAACCCGCCTTGAGGTAGGGCCTCGTGAGTCCCGCGCTGGCTCACAAGTGCCCAGACACACCTCGTCTAGCCTTGCCGTGCAAGCCCGTGTTAGGGCAGGGCTCTACATGCCCCGAGGGCTCTCCACAGTAGGGAGTACCCTCCCACGTACCAGTGGAAGCACCATGCTCCGTGCTGGCCATCGACACTGCCGAGGAGCGGCTATGCCCATGCAAGTGCGGAAGCGCTATGCTCCGTGCTGGTGATAAAGAACTGAGGGTGGCCCCATGACCGCATCAACCTCAGGGAGCCCCAGAGCTCGGTGTCCAGCCTCACCGCAACGCCTCCCCTCGGGAGAGTCGCGCGAGGGGGCTGGGCACGGGGGCTGTGCTCGGGTCACGCCCAAGCGTATGCCTCCCAACCAGTTCCCCCGGACCTGGTCATCGCGCGCCACTCCCGAACCGAGCCTCAAAAAGGGCAAAGGTATGAAGGTTGTTTGCACGTCAAGGGGGACTCCTGAACATCGTGACTCGGGAGCCTAACTGGTCACGTATCCCCTCACTCCTTGGGCTCGTCCTAGTCTCCGGACGACCCAACAACAGCTGAGGTATGCGCGTGGCCGGGCTCTGCCGACGTAGAACATAAAGCAAATAGGAAGAAAACCGCAGAATCTCAAGCAAATATTACAAGACACATTGTTCTCCCAAATACCAAATGCAAGTTTGAACACCTCCATGAGGCACAGTACATTCTGCAGGAATTTAAGCAGGAAAGAAGCCGCAAGCAAGTCAACCCTGGACATCGCCCGCACCCGCAAGAGACACCCCCTCCTTGGCGGCGTCGCCTCCACCTGTACCACCGGTCGAAGGCGCGGGGGTGAAGGCGCGGAACTTCTGCATCTGGGCCTCCACCTGAACCTTCATGGCTGCGGCAGCGGTTGCGTAGCGCTCATCGTCCACAGGCTCCAGCAGCTCATCAAGGCGGGCGTCAGGATCACGAAGATGGAGGTGGCTGAAGACGCGCGTCAGCGCGGCTGAAGAAAGGATGCGAGCCACTTCCTCTGCCATGGGGCCGATGCCGCTCACGACTTCCTCAAGCGGCTCAACCAAGTAGGGAAGCAACTGGGCGGGGCCGTCCTCATCGGTGGCCAGCGGCTTCTCCAGGCCCTTCTCGTAAAGTGTCTTCAGGGCCTCAGGAGACCTCTCCTCGAGGAGCGCGAAGGCCTCGCGGTCCTTGGCCAGAACCTTTGCCTTGGCGTCAAGTTCAGCTTTCTCCCCCCGCACCTTCCGCTCCAGCTCCTCCAGCCGGCCGCGCTTAGCGGCCTGCGCCTGCGCCGACTGCTCCAGCTCGGCGTTGTGACCCTTGATGGTGTCCTCCCAGGCCTTCATCTTCTCTTCCTCCGCCTTACTGCCACGAGCTTCTTCTGCACGCTCTTCACGCAGGGTCTTCAGCACGGCCTCCAACTCCCGGCAGCGACCTTTGGTGGCCTCGATATCCTTTGGCGCCACCTCGCGAGCAACTGCTGCCTGGGCGGCAGCTCGCTTCTCCCCCGCGGAGGTCGCCGCGGCCTGGCTCAGCACTGCCCGAATGGACGCGTCAGAATGAAGCCATCCAGAGACTAGCTCTAGGCATCCAGTGGCCAGGAGGGGTTCAGCGCCCTTGAGATCCTCTTGCAGCCAGGTCATCTCAAGAAGGGCATGCTCCAAGACATCAGGGGTGACGGAAGGACCTGGAACCAGCAGCACATCGGGAGGAGGAAAAGGTGATGACGTCACCACGTCCTGAGAGACTCGAGGCTCCTGAGCTTGGGGGACCTCAGCAGCTGCGCCGGACATCAGCACCTCCAGGGCCAGCAGATCCACGAGTGCTAGCTCCTCACGAGGATTCCCTTCTGGGACTCGCGAGGATGGCCGGGCTGGGGAGGAGCGAGCGTTGTCACTCCCCTTCCCCGCGGTAGGAGGCGCAGCTGCCGCGGGTGGATCAGCCCCGGGCGGTGTGACCGTGTCCCCCTTCCTCTTCTTCGCCGCAGACGGCGAACTAGCCAACCAACGACGAACGTCAAGGATCAGTAGTATAATCAAGAACAAGGCGAAGATCGAGCACTTACTGGTCCACCGCAGCGTAGTCCACCCGCCGCTTGTTGAGCTTGAAGCCTGAGAGCCCAGAAGTTTGAGGCGCGGGCGCGCAGGCTCCAGGAGTAGAAGACGGGCCAGTGGAGGGGCCGGAAGTAGCATCTTGGGAGATCAGCGCCGACCGGTCCCTCGTCGGGATCATGGGTGGCTCTCCCTTTTCCTGGCGGGCGTCGGTCTCGTTGTTGTCTGGCAGGATGTGGAGGATGTCGGCCTTGGTCAAGGGGGAGGTCTCCCCCGTCCCTTCAGGGGTCACCTCCGAGTCATGCTCCTCTTCCTCCTTCTCTTCCTCCCCGCGGGACTCATCGGAAGATAGTTGATACATGAGCTATTCGAGCATACAAAACAGAATTTTTATTTGAAGGTCTAGAGTTTGGCACATACAAATTTACTTGGAACCGCAGGTAGATACCGCATATAGGTAGGTATGGTGGACTCCTATGGAATGACTTTTGGGGTTTATGGAGTTGGATGCACAAGCAGTATTCCCGCTTAGTACAAGTGAAGGCTAGAAAGAGAGCGACCAGCTAGAGAGCGACAACAGTCATGAACATGCAATAAAACTAACCAACAATGAATGCAAGCATGAGTAGGATATAATTCACCATGAACATAAATATCATGGAGGCTATGTTGATTTTGTTTCAACTACATGTGTGAACATGTGCCAAGTCAAGCCACTCGAATCGTTCAAAGGAGGATACCACCCCATCATACCACATCACAACCATTTTAATAGCATGTTGGCACGCAAGGTAGACTATTATAAACTCCTAGCAAATTAAGCATGGCATGAGCAACTATAATCTCTAATTGTCATTGCAAACATTTTTCACTCGTAATAGGCTGAATCAGGAATGATGAACTAATCATATTTACAAAAACAAGAGAGGTCGAGTTCATACCGGCTTTTCTCATCTCAATCAGTTCATCATAAATCGTCATTATTGCCTTTCACTTGCACAACCGAATAGTGCGGATAATAATAATAGTGCATTTGCATTGGACTAAGCTAGAATCTGCAAGCATTCAATACAAGGGAGAAGACAAGGTAATATGGGCTCTTTGTTAGATCAACAATAATGTATAAGAGAGCCTCTCAGCATTTTCATCATGGTCTTCTCCTCTCAACCCCCAAAGAATAAGAAAGAAATAAAACTATTTACACGGGAAAGCTCCCAACAAAGAAAATAAGAATGAGAAATATTTTTAGGTTTTCTTTTTAATTACTACTACTACAGGCATGGAAAGTAAACTAGCTAAAAGCTACAACTAATTTTTTTGTTTTTCTTAAGGTTTTTCAAACACACAAAAAAACTTAAAAATAAATTAAACTAGCATGGATGATACAATGAAAAAGTATGAGCACCGACAACTGGCATGAGTGTGTGAACATGAATGTAATGTCGGTGAGAGATACATACTCCCCCAAGCTTAGGATTTTGGCCAAAGTTGGTCTATGCCCTTGGATGGCCTGGTAGATATCCGAAGTTGAAGCCGGGGTCGTACTGAGATGCATCAGCTACTACCTGAAGAGCTGCAGCTTGGAGGCGAGCTGCCTCTGTCCTCCTCTCGTACTCGTTTGCTTCCTCCTTGGTTACAACATATCTCCTTTTGCCTGAAAGTCAATGAAAGTAGGAGCAAGGAGAGCAACATGGACGGTGTGCCGTCTGTCAAAGATTAGTTGGTACTGGAGGGACTGATCGTTCCTCTCAACAAACTGATGACGAACCATAGCATTATAATCTAGATAAGTAGGAGGCAACTCAATATCATCCCCGCGTATGGGTATCTCAAGAAAATCAGCTAAACGGGTTACATAAATTCCACCGAACAAATCTCCATTAATACTATTATTATGCAACCTACGTGCAACAATAGCCCCCAAGTTATATTGTCTATCTCCTAAAACAGCACTCTTGAGAACACTAAGATCGGGAATGCACATGTGACATGCCTCGTCCTTACCATTAATGCATCTACCTATAAATAGAGCAAAATAATGTATGGCAGCAAAATGAATGCTCCCTATGGTAGCTTGCGTGATTTCCCTAGATTCCTCCATAGTTATACTAGCAAGAAAGTCTTTATTTTCATATTTGCGAGGCTCACTAGCACTACCCCATTGCGGGAGTTTACAAGCAGTATTAAAATCTTCTAAGCGCATGGTATAAGCTTTATCATAAAGATCAAATAGGACAGTTTGAGAATTGCGTGATGATGTAAATTTAAATCTTCTCACAAAGGAATCAGTTAGGTAGTGGTACTGAGGGAACTTATCTGCCACGAAGCCCTCAAGTTCAGCGTTACGCACATATGCTTCAAATTCCTCCTTAATTCCTGCCTAGACCATGAAATTTTCTGACGGCCATTCACAAGGACGCACTTGAGCTTCTCTTGGTAGTTCATGGTCCGGCTCACGTATCGCGGGCCTTGGTCCTTGCTTCCTTAAGGAAACACCTTGGTACATTTTCCTAAACATATTTCTTCCTCTGAAAAATTTCTGAAATTTTTAGTAACTCAAAATAAAAGTGAACCAAACTCAACAAGATTGATAGTAACTACTCCTACAAGTGCCTAGAGGCCATATCATGCATTAAAACTACTTTTGACCACATAAATTTGACATGCAAGCTCAAGAATAGGGTCACCTAAGCAGCAAAAATTTGCAATAAATAAAGCACTAGAAAAAAACTAATTGGACCATTGGAGGAGTCACATACCGAAAAACAATCCCCCAAAGCAGTTTTGTGAGAGGAGCATTGAGCAAGGAGATCGAAAATGGCAGCAAGATGAGCTAGAACTCGGGTTTGTGCTGGTGGGTGATTTTTTCTGGAGCAAGACGAAGTGTGTGGGTGCAAGGATAAGTGGAGGGGACCCATGTGGGGTCCACGAGGCAGGGGGCCGCACCCAGGGGGTAGGGCGCACCCTCCACCCTCATGGGCACGTGGTTGGTCCCCCTGGTGTGTACTCAGTGCCAAATATTCTCAATTATTCTTGAAAAAAATCATATTTCATTTTCAGGACATTTGGAGAACTTTTATTTTTGGGGTATTTTTTTATTGCAAGGATAATTCAAAAAACAGGCAGAAAATAATATTTTTGCTTTATTTAAACTAAATAACAGAAATTAAAAAGAGGGTACAGAAGGTTGTGCTTTCTACTTCATCCATCTCATGCTCATCAAAAGGAATCCACTAACAAGGTTGATCAAGTCTTGTTAACAAACTCATTCCGAATTGCATGAAACCGGAGAAATTTCAAATAACACTAGGTTACCTCAATGGGGATATGCACGTTACCTCAATGAAGAAATTTCAAATAACACTAGGTTACCTCAATGGAGAAATTTCTTCTTGACAGTAGGAAGAGGAAATTCAAAACTTGCAATAGTAATCGTTGAAATTTTTCCAATAGAATTGATACTGTGGACTTGAGGTTGTTTCCTCGAAAAGTGTACTGTATGCTCATTACCATTAACATGAAAAGTGACATTGCCTTTGTTGCAATGAATAACAACCCCTGCATCATTCAAAAAGGGTCTTCCAAGAATAATGGACATACTATCATCCTCGGGAATATCAAGAATAAAAAAGTCCATTAAAATAGTAACGTTTGCAACCACAACAGGTACAACCTCACAAATACCGATAGGTATAGCAGTTGATTTATCCGACATTTGCCAAGATATTTCAGTAGGTGTCAACTTATTCAAATCAAATCTATGATATAAAGAGAGAGGCATAACACTAACACCGGCTCCAAGATCACATAAAGCAGTTTTAACATAATTTCTTTTAATGGAGCATGGTATAGTTGGTACTCCTGGATCGCTAAGTTTCTTCGGTATTCCACCCTTAAAAGTATAATTAGCAAGCATGGTGGAAATTCCATCTTCCGATATCTTTCTTTTATTTGTAAAATTATCTTTCATGTACTTAGCATAAGGATTCATTTTAAGCATATCAGTCAAACGCATACGCAAAAAGATAGGTCTAATCATTTCAGCAAAGCGCTCAAAATCCTCATCATCCTTTTTCTTGGATGGTTTAGGAGGAAAAGGCATGGGTTTCTGAACCCATGGTTCTCTTTCTTTACCGTGCTTCCTAGCAACGAAGTCTCTCTTATCATAACGTTGATTGTTTGATTGTGGGTTATCAAGATCAACAGCAGGTTCAATCTCTACATCATTATCATTGCTAGGTTGAGCATCAACATGAACATCATCATTAAAATTATCACTAGGTTCATACCAGATTGTGTTTCAGCATCAAAAATAGAAATATCATTCGGATTCTCAGGTGTGTCAACAACAGGTTCACTAGAAGCATGCAAAGTCCTATCATTTTTATTTTTCTTACTTTTAGAAGGACTAGGTGCATCTACAATAGTTCTCTGAGAATCCTGCTCAATTCTCTTAGGGTGGCCTTCAGGATACAAAGGTTCCTGAGTCGTCTTACCCCCTCTAGTCATAACTCTAACAACATTATCATTTTTCTTGTTATTGAATTCATTGAGCAAATCATTCTGAGCTTTAAGTACTTGTTCTACTTGAGTGGTAACCATAGAAGCATGTTTACTAATAAGTTTAAGTTCACCTTTAACACTAGCCATATAATCACTCAAGTGTTCAATCATATAAGAATTATGTTTCAATTATCTACCAACATAAGCATTGAAGTCTTCTTGGTTGACCATAAAATTATCAAACTCATCTAAGCATTGGCTAGCAAACTTACTAGGCAGGATTTCAGCTTTATCATATCTATAGAGAGAATTTACCTTTACTACCTATGTCGGGTTATCAAGACCATGTATTTCTTCAATAGGTGGTAAATTCTTAACATCTTCAGCTTTAATACCTTTTTCTTTCATTGATTTCTTTGCCTCTTGCATATCTTCAAGACTAAGAAATAGAATATCCCTTTTCTTCGGAGTTGGCTTAGGAGTTGGTTCAGGAAGTGTCCAATTATTTTCATTAGTCAACATATTATTCAATAGCAATTCATCTTGATCAACAGTTCTTTCCCTGAAAACACAACCAACACAACTATCCAGGTGGTCTCTAGAAGCATCGGTTAGTCCATTATAAATGATATCAAGTATTGCATTTTTCTTGAGAGGATGATCAGGCAAAGCATTAAGTAATCGGAGAAGCCTCCCCCAAGCTTGTGGGAGACTCTCTTCTTCAATTTGCACAAAATTATATATTTCCCTTAAAGCGGCTTGTTTCTTATGAGTGGGGAAATATTTAGCAGAGAAGTAATAAATCATATCTCGGGGACTACGCACACAACCATGATCAAGCAAGTTAAACCATGTTTTAGCATCAACCTTTAATGAGAATGGAAACAGCTTAAGGATATAATAATAGGGAGTTTTCTCATCATTAGTGAACAGGTTGGCTATATAATTTAATTTAGTAAGATGTGCCACAACAGTTTCAGATTCATAGCCATAAAAAGGATCATATTCATCCAAAGTAATTATCTCACGATCGACAGAGAAATCATAATCCTTATTAGTGATAAAGATAGGTGAAGTAGCAAAAGCGGGTCATTTTTCATTCTAGCATTCAAAGACTTTTCTTTAAGCTTAGCTAATAATTTCTTAAGATCAAATCTATCATTGCAAGCTCAGAAGTCTCTAGCAGTTTCTTCATCCATAACATAACCCTCAGGCACAACAGGCAATTCATATCTAGGGGGAGAATCTTCATGATCACTTTCATCAATATTATCAGTTTCAATAATTTCATTCTCTCTAACCCTAGCTAGTTGTTCATCAAGATATTCACCTAGTGGCACAACATTATCAAACATAGAAGTAGTTTCATCATAAGTATCATGCAAAGCAGAAGTGGCATCATCAATAACATGTGACATATCAGAATGAATAGCAGGAGTAGGTGTCGCAAGTTTACTCAAAACAGAAGGTGAATCAAGTGCAGAGCTAGATGGCAGTTCCTTACCTCCCCTCCTAGTTGAGGGAAAAATCTTGGTTCTTTTATCTTTCAAGTTCTTCATAGTGATCAGCAGATATAAATTCCAAGTGACTCAAAGAATAGAGCTATGCTCCCCGGCAACGCTGCCAGAAAATAGTCTTGATAACCCACAAGTATAGGGGATCGCAACAGTTTTCGAGGGTAGAGTATTCAACCCAAATTTATTGATTCGACACAAGGGGGGCCAAAGAATATTCTCAAGTATTAGCAGGTGAGTTGTCAATTCAACCACACCTGGAAACTTAATATCTGCAGCAA
Organism: Triticum urartu; assembly: GCF_003073215.2. Taxonomy (NCBI): domain Eukaryota; kingdom Viridiplantae; phylum Streptophyta; class Magnoliopsida; order Poales; family Poaceae; genus Triticum; species Triticum urartu. The sequence goes on along the minus strand of NC_053026.1, from coordinate 76,686,039 downwards.
GGTATTTAGTAGCAAAGTAATATGATAGTAATGGTAACGGTGGCAAAAGTAACGGTAGCAGTTATGTAGTGATTGTAACAGTGGCAGCGGAAAAGTAACTAAGTGAAGAACAATATATGAAAAGCTTGTAGGCAATGGATCAGTGATGGATAATTATGTCGGATGCAATTCCTCTTGCAATAGTTATAACATAGGGTGACACAAAACTAGCTCCAGTTCATCAATGTAATGTAGGCATGTATTCCGAATATAGTCATACGTGCTTATGGAAAAGAAGTTGCATGACATCTTTTGTCCTACCCTCCTGTTGCAGCGGGGTCCTATTGGAAACTAAGGGATATTAAGGCCTCATTTTAATAGAGTACAGGACCAAAGCATTAACACTTAGTGAATACATGAACTTCCCAAACTACGGTCATCACCGGTAAGTATCCCGATTATTGTCACTTCGGGGTTAACGGATCATAACACATAATAGGTGACTATAGACTTGCAAGATAGGATCAAGAACTCACATATATTCATGAAAACATAATAGGTTCAGATCTGAAATCATGGCACTCGGGCCCTAGTGACATACATTAAACATAGCAAAGTCATAACAACATCACTCTCAGAACATAGTGGATACTAGGGATCAAACCCTAACAAAACTAAATTGATTACATGATAAATCTCATCCAACTCATCACCGTCCAGCAAGCCTATGATGGAATTACTCACGCACGGTAGTCAGCATCATGAAATTGGTGATGGAGGAAGGTTAATGATGACGATGGCAACGGATTCCCCTCCCCGGAGCCCTGAACGGACTCCAGATCAGCCCTCCCGAGAGAGATTAGGGCTTGGCCGCGGCTCCATATTGTAAAATGTGATGAATCCTTCTCTTTGATTTTTTTCTCCCCAAACGTGAATATATGGAGTCAGGATGGACGTCGGTGGAGCATCAGGGGGCCCATGAGGCAGGGGGCGCGCCCAGGGGGCTAGGCGCACCCCCACCCTCGTGGACAGGGTGTGGCCCCCCTGACGTTGATTCTTTCGCTAGTATTTTTGATATATTACAAAAATATTCTCCGTTGATTTTCAGGTCATTCCGAGAACTTTTATTTCTGCACAAAAATAACACCATGGCAATTTTGCTAAAAATGTCGTTAGTCCGGGTTAGTTCCATTCATATCATGCAAGTTAGAGTCCATAACAAGGGCAAAAGTGTTTGGAAAAGTAGATACGTTGGAGACGTATCAATACCCAACAGTTTCCTTTGTGTATCCTATGAAGACGCATTTCTCCGATTTGGGTTCGAGTTTATTAGGTTGAAACTTTTTCACATAAGCATTATAGCCCCAAACTTTAAGAAATGACAGCTTAGGTTTCTTGCTAAACCATAGTTCATATGGTGTTGTCTCAACGGATTTAGATGGTGCCCTATTTAACGTGAATGCAGCTGTCTCTAATGCATAACCCCAAAACGATAGTGATAAATCGGTAAGAGACATCATAGATCACACCATATCTAATAAAGTACGGTTATGACGTTTGGACACACTGAGGCAGTCCTGGACTAAGGGGTCCTCAGGCGTCCGGCCTGTTATCCGTGGGCCAGACTGATGGGCTGTGAAGACATGAAGGCCGAGGACTGCACCGTGTCCGGATTGGGCTCTACTTGGCGTGGAAGGCAAGCTTGGCGATGGAAGATTCCTTCTTATGTAACCGACTCCGTGTAAACCCTAGACCCCCTCGGTGTCTATATAAAATGAAGGGGATAGTCCAGAAGGACCACATATACTCATTAACATATTCATAGGCTAGACTTCTAGGGTTTAGCCATTACGATATCGTGGTAGATCAACTCTTGTAATACTCATATTCATCAAGATCAATCAAGCAGGAAGTAGGGTATTACCTCCATAGAGAGGGCCCGAACCTGGGTAAACATCGTGTCCCCCGTCTCGTGTTAACATCTATCCTAGACGCACAGTTCGGGACCCCCTACCCGAGATCTGCCGGTTTTGACACCGACATTGGTGCTTTCATTGAGAGTTCCACTTTGACGTCGATGAAAGGCTCAATGGCTCTCCTTGTCATTAAAGACAACATTACCGCAGGGGTAGTTTTGGCCTCAGGCCAAACCCTCCAGCTGGTCGACTTTACTATGATCGCCCGTTCGGCCGCGGAGCCGACGATGACCTCTCGGGCCATCGAAAATCCACTTCGCATCAACTCCAAGCACTCCAAGAAGATGGATCTGGTTGATTTTTCGTCCTTAAACGAGCTCCTAGATCGCATCGCCGCCTTGGGAATCATCACAGATTACGATCAGATCGGGCCTAAAACCAATCAGGGTGAAACCAAAACTCCACCGGTCACCCACCAGATCGCGGCAGTCCTAGAGCAGGACGGCGAGTCTTCTTCTATATTGAATACGGACTATGTTCGGGTCGCCGTTCATGAAGAGCCGGATACTCACCCGCGGAAGGCCGCAACCAGCCCTCCGAACATAGCATCGGACAACGGTTCCAAACAATCAGAAGATATTCTAGAACCTGGACTATCTAGTCCGGAAGGTCGTCGGACTCCGGACAACCGATTAGGTAGGGGTTCGGATTTAATTCCACCCACCCACTCGGATATAGAGGTTCCCATGAGCATAAAACAACAATCTCAGGAGAAGGTCCACCACTATTGGGCCAGATTCCTCCTCGTCAAGGACAAGGTAAAAGATTGTCGTGACAAGGACGCAATATCAGCATTCTGCAAAAACTGTGCGGATGAAGGAATCCTCAACGCCATCAATTGATGCCGCATAATAAAATTTGCTGACTTAGCAACCATCGTACAAAAATACTGCGTGATGGAAAGCGCCTGGGAAACTTGGGCAGCTCGATGGGAACCACCAGCCCCAACCCAACGTCCCCTACAAGCGAAAAGGGCGTACCCTCGGGGCACACCCAGTCCAAGAGTCAAAAAAACACAAAGCCACTATACGACACGGCACCATTATGGAAGGGTAGCTCGATGGCCCATGCAAAATACATGCAACAACAGATACCGTGGCAACCCACAGCCTTAGAGCATGTTGGATACTACGACAGGTAGCCAAGAGCGGTGAGGACATCCTTATCAAGGACGGCCCAGAACAACACCCCTAGAAGACGACGACCCAAGAGTATTGACAGTCTTTGAGACATTCGCTTCAAATAACAAGCGCAAAAGGGCACTTCGCGAGCTCAACGAAGTCTGCCAAATCGTTGTAACAAACCCATGGAACGACACGGCTATAACATTCAACACTGGTGACGAACCAAAGTACAGAACAATACGAGCACCAGCCGCGTTAGTCCTCAGCCCCATCGTGGATGGGTTTCGACTCACCAAGGTCCTCATGGATGGCGGTAGCGGACTAAATCTCATTTATGAGGACACACTCCATAAAATGGAAATAGATAGGAGCCGCATCAAACACAGTAACACAACCTTCCGGGGAATTATTCCTAGTCGAGAGGCGCGGTGCGCGGGCAAAATCACACTTGACGTGGTATTCGGATCGCCGGAGAATTATCGGTCCGAAGAAATAACCTTCCAAGTGGCCCTTTCAGCAGCGGATATCACGCCCTATTGGGGCGGGATGCTTTTACACGCTTTCAAGCTATACCTCACTACGGATATATGAAGCTCAAAATGCCCGGACCAAATGGTATAATCACTCTCGTCAGTGATCCGGACATAGCACTCTGCGCTGAAAACAAAACTGCATCCCCGGCCCTGGAGGCGCTGTCCAAAGCCCTCGCGGCCGAAGAATTAACCGCACTACGCTCCACAGTGGACAGGGACGATGTGATCCTCGACAAACGCCCCAAATCCACCTCGTTCAAACCGGCAGAAGAAATAATCAAATTCCAAGTCCAGCCAATGGACCCCAAGAAGACAGCATCCATCGAAGCTCAACTGAACCCAATAGTCGACACCGCACTACGAGAATTCCTGCGCGAAAACTGGGACATAATTGCCTGGCACCCTTCGGATATGTCAGGGATCCCACGCAAGTTGGCCGAACATAGCCTCAACATATTAAAGTGATTTAAACTAGTCAAGCAAACACTTCGGCACTTTTCCAAACCTAAGCGACAAGCCATGGGAGAGGAGCTGGCCAAGCTCATCGAGGCCGGATTCATCAGAGAAATCAAGCATCCAGACTGGATGGAAAACCTGGTAATGGTACCACAGAAAGATAAATCCTGGCGCATATGTGTCAATTTTAAGGATCTCAACAAGGCTTTCCCTAAGGACCCCTTTCCGCTTCCCCACATTGATCAAATCATTGACGCCACCGCAGGACACGACTCACTGTGTTTCCTCGATGCATACTCCGGATACCATCAAATCAAAATGAAGGAATCCGATCAAGCTGCAACAACATTTATTACCCATACAAGCCATTCTGCTTTAATACCATGCCCTTTGGGCTCAAGAACGCCGGCGCCACATATCAACACATGATTCAAACATGTCTGGAGAAACAGATTGACAAAACAGTGGAAGCTTACATTGATGATGTCGTCATCAAAACCAGGCACATGGAAACACTAATAGATGACTTACGTCTTACATTCAACAACCTCAGGGCGTATGACATCAAGCTCAACCCAGAAAAGTGTGTCTTCGACGTCCCCACTGGAAAACTGCTGGGCTTCATCGTCTCCAATAGGGGAATCGAAGCAAACCCATCCAAAATCCGAGTTTTGTCACAATTGGCTAAGCCAACAGACCTTAAATAAGTTCAAAAACTTGCAGGTTGCATGGAAGCTCTAAGCCGCTTTTTCTCCAGATTAGGAGAAAAGGCACCGCCACTCTATCACCTTCTACGGTGAACCGACCACTTCGAGTGGACGGACGTGGCAACAGCCGGACTGGAAGAAATAAAAATCCTTCTTGCAAGCAATCCAATCCTGGCCACACCAAACGCCGGCGAACCGATGTTATTATACATATCGGCAACACATCAGGTGGTGAGCGTCGTACTCATCATTGAACGAGAACAGGACAGACATAAATTCCCGCTTCAGAAGCCAGTATACTACGTATCTACTATCCTTACACCACGCGGTCTTCATGGCATCCTGAAAGCTCCGTCACTACTTCCAGGAGTGTTCGATCATGGTGGCTTCCGAAGTACCACTCAACGACATTATAAACAACCGCGATGCTACTGGCCGGATTGCCAAATGGGCCATCGAGCTCTTGCCATTTGACATTACATATAAACCACGCCGAGCTATCAAATCCCAAGTACTAGCCGACTTCATCACCGAATGGACAGAGGCCGAACTCCCTGAAGAGTACGGCACATACTCCAATTGGGTCATGCACTTCGACGGCTCCAAAATGCTGGCAGGGTTAGGAGCGGGTGTCGTTTTAACATCCCCTACCAGAGACATCGTCCAATACGTTCTCTAAATACTATACACAGACTCCAATAATGCAGCCGAATACGAGGCCTTATTGCATGGTCTCCGGATGGCTGTCACCATGGGCATACAACGCCTAGAAGTGCGCGGGGACTCAAACCTTGCAATATCTCAAATAAACGGAGATTTCAATGCTAAAGATCCGAATATGGCAGCGTATCGTAATGCAGTCATAAAAATGTTGGCCTGGTTCGAGGGGCTCGTGTTCCATCATGTGGCTCGAGAAAGTAATCAAGCGACGGATGTTCTTGCTCGTATTGGCGCTAAGTGCGACCCCGTCCCACCTAATATCATCCTGGAAAGGCTCTTTAAGCCATCCGTGGTGTGGCAGGGGGAAAACGGCAATACTTGTCCGGACCAAAACATAACCCCAGATCTCGAAAACACCGACATAATAGCATCAGCGCATCTCATCATGGCAGTCATTGCCCCATGGATCGAACCCTTCCTGGCCTACCTTAATAGGAAGGAGCTTCCTAAGGACCAGAATGAGGCCCGCCGCATTGTCCGATGCTCAAAGGCCTACAAGGTTCATGATGGAGAGCTCTACAAGAAAAGCGCCACCGGAGTCCTTCAATGATGTATATCTGAGGAAGAGGGCGGCAGCTCCTGGCTGAAATTCATGCCGGACTCGGCGGTCACGACGCCGCAGCTCGGGACCTTGTTAGCAAGGCCTTCCGTACAGGGTTTTATTGGCCGATGGCCCGAGCAGATGCACAGGACCTTGTCCAACGTTGTGTCGGATGCCAACTCTTTACCAATCAAAGCCATATGCCCCCATTGCCCTACAAACAATCCCCATCACTTGGCCTTTCGTGGTCCGGGGACTCGACATGGTTGGACCCCTTAAAGGAGGAAGCCATAAGAAAAAATATCAGCTGGTTATGGTGGACAAATTAACTAAGTGGATAGAGGCTAAAACGGTCAAAACGGCTGAGTCCGGCCTGGTGATAGAATTCATATCCGATGTTGTGCACCGTTATGGTGTCCCACAAAGCATCATCACTGACAACGGCTCCAATTTCATAGCCGACGAGGTAAAAACCTGGTGTACTAATCTGGGTATTAAACTAGATTACGCCTCCGTCTACCACCCACAAACCAACGGTCAAGCCGAACGCACAAACGGTCTTATTATGAGCGGCATCAAGCCCATAATAGTGCGGTCTTTGAAAGAATCCGACAAGCACTGGGTTGAGGATCTCGACTCCGTACTCTGGGGGCTGCGGACCACGCCCAACCGTACTACCGGGTACACACCTTTCTTCATGGTGTATGGTGCAGAGGTCGTATTGGCCTGCGGTATTATTCACGACTCACCTAGAGTGCGTATGTATGAAGAGAGAGAAGCCGAGCTCGATCGGAAGGACAGCCTAGATGCACTAGAGGAGGAACGCGATGTCGCGAAAGCCCGTTCAACAGTTTACCAACAGCAAGCTCGAAGATATCAAAGCAGAGAAGTACGGGCCAAGACTTACAACGTTGGCGAACTCGTTCTATGGCTCCCGGAGAAGAAAAAGGACAAACTCAAGCCCAAATAGGAGGGTCCCTTCATAATTGACGAAGTTCTCACCGGAGGAGCGTACCATCTTCGCGATGCATCAGACAATTGCCTCGAGCCAAACCCCTGGAACGCGGCCAGACTCCGGAGATTCTACGCCTAGTGCTAAACCCCTTGTTCGTCTCCTCCTCCCCTATAGTTTCCATTATTTTTTCTCTCTTTTCCGATTACTTTCTTCTTTCTCGCTTTAAAGCTTTGGTGCAGCTAGACCGCACACCATTGGCACATACATCTTTAAAAATGTATGCCACTTGTACCTGGGGGCTTCTCGGACAGAAGTTCTTGTCATTCCTTGAGCATCAAGCTCCTCACATATGAGTTTTTCCATATGTACCTTTTCTTTGCCATTATATGCATCGATATGACTTAAGTTTTGGCCAAGATGGGTTGCCTGACTCCTGTGCTTATGCCCTGCGTTCCCGTTAGTTTGGCTAGGGCATAAAGGGAGCACCTCTGCGATTGTTACCACCGGGTCATCCGGACGTGTACCTCAGACTGGGTGAAGCCGAAAGCTAGCGTTCTTAAGGGAATATTCGGTCAGCAAATTAAAGATGTTTTTTAAAAGCTCACTCCATTATGCACCCCCAGAAGTTATACAAACCGTGGTGCTCACATCACCATTCGGACATGCGCATTAAATGCATGCACACCCAGGGAAAGGAACCCTTAACGGAACTATTCTCTCTGGAAGATGTTTCTTACGATACTAATGTAATATAACATAGCTAGCCGGATACAACTTGTTTGTTCAAGCAACTATGACCCCTACGCCTAGTTTTCCAGGCATACCCCGGCCTATTCGGCTGCGACGGTATTCGGAAACACTCCACACCTTCGGGACCGGAGGTTGAAGCAAAAAGGTCTGCCATGACAAATGATATACAATTCAGCTAGATGAGGAAAGTACACAGTCACTTGGACTCGAAAACCTCCTCCTCTACACCTTCCAACATGCAGTCTAACTTACAATCCTGCTGGGAATATTTGGCGGCCACCTCTACTTGGTCATATACTAAACTAACGAGAATTTCTTCCCCATCCGACCCTACCGGTCCGACACGAGCCATGTGATTAGGATCCAGCTTGGTATATCGCGTCTTCACCATGGCCCAGGCCTCTTGCGCACCCTCTCGGCATACCGATATCTTCCACAGCCGGATACGCCACCACGCTCCCTTGAACAGCTATACCAGCTGCTCCATGCTTCCTGGAGGGGGTCGGATGGCCATAAAGCCTTGGCTACACTCCGCATCGCTTACTGAGCTTGCTCGTGCAACTGTGACAGCCCTTGCAAAAGATCACTCAATGATCCGGACACCTCCTCTTCGGGGAGGTTTGTCAAAACACCTGCAATTACAGCTATGTCAACTACCGTCAACTCCAAAACTGTTATAAAACAAAAGTGGCCACATACTGAATATGCCGCCTCGTAGCTTCTTGTTCTCCTTCATGGAGTCAGCTCTTCGCCCATCTTTCGGTTCTTCGCCCAGTTTGGAGTTCGAGTCCTGGAGTTTCTTTTTCTCTTGAGTGACTTTTGTCAATACATGCTCGCCCGCTGCTAGTAGATTTTTGGCTCCATGTTCTTCGCTTCAAGCAGCGTCCAGCTACTCTTGCACTTAGTCTAACGGCCAACCACAAAGATTAGCACCCAGATTCGCACTATCGGTGTATCATTATGAATTCTTGATAGAAGGAAACATCACCGGGAGATGCCTTGTATTTCTCCAGTTCCGCATTGGAAGCAAGCAGCCGGCGCTAACACTTTTCCAGCTCCTGAGCTAGCTGGGTGTTCTTCTCCGTAAGCACCTGGTCATACATTGATCCTTAAATCAATTGTTTCAACTCTTTTAAATCTCGGGGGCTATTGGCATATGGTTATCATAGTCAGACAAAATGAATTTACCTGCACATCTTTCAAATGTTGCTTTGTGGCCCTGTTAATCCCATCTCGAGCGGCTCGGATGTACGCATCGGCTGATTTGAAGGCGTTAAACGACTCTTCGGAAAAGCCAGGGTCTTGTAAAATGGCCCGGCGGCGCCGATGATTCATCATACTCTCCACTTTTGAGTTGGTAATGGATACATCATCCGAGTCCTCGGCCGAAGGACAGTCCAGCTTCGCCTCCGCATCGGCCCCCGTCTTCATGACAGGATTTGAATCCTGGCCGCGGGAAGTACGGCCGCTCGAGCCTCTAGATACGGTCCGGTGCATCTTTCTCCCGACACATGATTAACAGGAAGGTCACGGTTGGACGTGACTGCTCAGGTGCAGGTTGGCGAATTCATACCTCTTCGATGAGGGCACAACTGTATCTTCGTTTGCTTTCCTCTTGGAAGGCTCACCCGGAGTGCGGGATGCTCTCTTCGGAGATACCCTTGGAGTAGTATGGCGCGCCGAACCCTTCCCCTTTTGAGCACAAGATAGTGCGATGGGTAAGAAGGAAGGAGAGATCTCTTTTGAATAAGGTGTGTTCAGATCACTTACGTGTGAAGCTGGAAGAAGACCGGGGTAGTCGGCGATGATGGCCACTTCCGTGCCATCGTAGCTCGTCTGGTAAAACGCCCCCTCCGCAAGCACCACAAATATATCTGGATCCTCTTTGAACCCGGGATCGAGCTCTCGATTGTGGTCCTCCGGCTGTGGGGCGGGACTATAAAATCTCTCGGTGACCTTTGCCAGTGCTGTCATAAGCAAACGGCCTAGAAGTTTATCAAAGGCATTTCGGAGATGGAAGAAGTAAAAATAGAGGGGTCGGGCCTTACCCAGCTGGGAGGGTTATACATAGAGTACCCGTCTCTACATTTGATGCGGAGAAATTCCTTTTCCTCCCCTTTGAACAGTTTGGCTAATATCTTAGCCAAAGCGGCAGGGGTATCCAGACCTTTCCGGCCGCAGCGAGAGGCATCGTCCTCCCCATTGTATTGCCACATGGGAAGCCCTCTGTATTGGAGCGGCTGAACCCCTCGCGCTATGGAAATCACCATAACCTTGATTACTACGAGTCCAGACTGGGTGAGCTCTTTTATCCTGCTCATCAGCTGACGAACCTCCGCGCTGTCTTCCTCTTCAAGACTCCGGGAACGCCAACTGTGGCGTTTCTTCAGTGGGACACGCGCAAATTCAGGAAGACCCTTTCGAATCGGGTCGGGAAGCGCAACGTCCTCTATATAAAACCATTCGGAGGGCCATTCATCAGGTGCCTTCCTTGGTGTGCCAGATGGATATCCAGTATCGGCGACGCGCCATATTTCGGCTCCGACCACTTCAAATATTGACCCTTCGTGATTGCGCGGGACGAGACAGAACAACTTCCTCCACAACTCGAAATGAGCCTCGATGTCCAGGAAAAGTTCGCATAAAGCGACGTAACCTGCAATGCGTAGAATAGAGGCCGGAGTGAAGTTGTGCAGCTGGAGGCCGTAGTATTCCAGAAGCCCTCGGAGGAAGTGATGGATTGGAAATCCAACACCTCATAGCAAGTAGGGGACAAAACATACTCGCTCCCCCCGGACGGATTGGGGAAGTCCTCTACCTGAGTCCCCTCATTGAAGAAAGCTAGCCCCGTTCGAATAGGGACTAGGTCTGCAGGGGGAAGGAATCCCTGCGTTTGCAACTTCGTCAATCGGCTATGAGACACGGAACACCTCTCCCACTCGCCTTTCTCTGGGCTGGGATGAGCGGAGGAGCTGGGAACACTAGCCATGCTGGTATGGTTTCTCCTAAGCAGTCTCTGGGGATTTCTTCTGCGTAGTGCTGAATGGATCTGGGATCCAATCTCTTTAAATAGGTGCTCTTCCTCGCATGGATAGGGTGTTATTCACAAAAATACCCTGACTTTCCACATTCACTCGACATGTGGAGGACGAAGATTATTCAAACGCGTAGAAGCCAAGGAGGCGACATTGGATCGATGGCCGAATACATTACTTGGGGACCAGTGAAGGGGGAACCCGCCTTGCAATGCCGAAGACAACATGTGCCGAGCACCTCGCTATTGAAGACTAGTTCAGGGGCTACTGAGGGAGTCCTGGACTAAGGGGTCCTCAGGCATCTGGCCTGTTATCCATGGGCCGGACTGATGGGCTATGAAGACATGAAGGCCGAAGACTGCACCGTGTCTGGGTTGGGCTCTACTTGGCGTGGAAAGCAAGCTTGGCGACCGAAGATTCCTTCTTATGTAACCGACTCCATGTAAACCCTAGATCCCCTCGGTGTCTATACAAACCAAAGGGGATTGTCCGGAAGGACCACATATACCCATTAACATATTCATAGGCTAGACTTCTAGGGTTTAGCCATTACGATCTCGTGGTAGATCAACTCTTGTAATACTCATATTCATCAAGATCAATCAAGCAGGAAGTAGGGTATTACCTCCATAGAGAGGGCCCGAACCTGGGTAAACATCGTGCCCCCTTCTCCCATTACCATCGATCCTAGACGCACAGTTCGAGATCCCCTACCCGAGATCCGTCGGTTTTGACACCGACACACACCATTACGCTGTGGTGTTCCAGGTGGCGTGAGTTGCGAAACTATTCCACATTGTTTTAAATGAAGACCAAACTCGTAACTCAAATATTCTCCTCCATGATCAGATCGCAGAAACTTTATTTTCTTGTTACGATGATTTTCCACTTCACTCTGAAATTCTTTGAACTTTTCAAATGTTTCAGACTTATGTTTCATCAAGTAGATATACCCATATCTGCTCAAATCATCTGTGAAGATAAGAAAATAACGATACCCGTCGCGAGCCTCAACACTCATCGGATTGCATACATCAGTATGTATTATTCCCAGTAAGTCAGTTGCTTGCTCCATTGTTCCGGAGAACGGAGTTTTAGTCATCTTGCCCACGAGGCATGGTTCACAAGGATTATATGATTCATAATCAATTGATTCCAAAAGCCCATCAGCATGGAGTTTCTTCATGCGCTTTACACCAATATGAACGGAGTTTTAGATGTAGAGGTAGCGTGCCGACCGCGATCACATCGACTTTGGAACCATTTCCCACGCGCATCATCACCTCGTCCTTTGCCAATCTTCGCTTAATCCGTAGTCCCTGTTTCGATTTGCAAATATTAGCAACAGAACCAGTATCAAATACCCAGGCACTACTGCGAGAATTAGTAAGGTACACATCAATAACATGTATATCACGTATACCTTTGTTCACCTTGCCATCCTTCTTATCCGCCAAATACTTGGGGAAGTTCCACTTCCAGTGACCAGTATGCTTGCAGTAGAAGCACTCAGTCCCAGGCTTGGGTCCAGACTTGGGTTTCTTCTCCTGACAACAACTTGTTTGACGTTCTTCTTGAAGTCCCCCTTCTTCTTCCATTTGCCCCTTTTTCTTGAAACGGGAGGTCTTTTTGACCATCAACACTTGATGCTCCTTCATGATTTCTACCTCCGCAGCCTTTAGCATTGTGAAGGAGCTCGGGAATTGTCTTATCCATCCCTTGCATGTTATAGTTCATTACGAAGCTCTTGTAGCTTGGTGGCAGTGATTGAATAATTCTGTCAATAACACTATCATTCGAAAGATTAAATCCAAATTGAATTAAGTGATTGTTATACCCAGACATTCTGAGTATATGCTCACTGACAGAACTATTCTCCTCCATCTTGCAGCTGTAGAACTTATTGGAGACTCCATATCTCTCAATCCGGACATTTGCTTGAAATATTAACTTCAACTCCTGGAACATCTCATATGCTCCATGACGTTCAAAACGTCGTTGAAGTCCAGGTTCTAAGCCGTAAAGCATGGCACACTAAACTATCGAGTAGTCATCAGCTTTGCTTTGCCAAACGTTCATAACATCTGGTGTTGCTGCTGCAGTAGGATTGGCACCTAGCGGTGCTTCCAGGACGTAATACTTCTGTGAAGCAATGAGGATAATCCTCAAGATACGGACCCAGTCCGTGTAATTGCTGTTGTCGGTGTCAAAACCGGCGAATCTCGGGTAGGGGGTCCCGAACTGTGTGTCTAAGGCGGATGGTAACAGGAAGCAGGGGACATGATGTTTACCCAGGTGGGCCCTCTTGATGGAGGTAATACCCTACGTCCTTCTTGATTGTTCTTGATGATATGAGTATTACAAGAGTTGATCTACCATGAGATCGTAGAGGCTAAACCCTAGAAGCTAGCCTATGGTATGATTGTCTGTTGTCCTACGGACTAAACCCTCTGGTTTATATAGACACCGGAGGGGGCTAGGGTTACACAAAGTCGGTTACAAGGGAGGAGATCTACATATCCGTATTCCCTAGCTTGCCTTCCACGCCAAGGGAAGTCCCATCCGGACACGAGACGAAGTCTTCAATCTTGTATCTTCATAGTCCAACAGTCCGGCTGTCCGGAGACCCCCTAATCCAGGACTCCCTCAATAGCCCCTAAACCAGGCTTCAATGATGATGAGTCCGGCGCGCAGATTTGTCTTCGACATTGCAAGGGGGGTTCCTCCTCCGAATACTCCAAAGAAGATTTTGAACACAAGGATAGTGTCCGGCTCTGCAAAACAAGTTCCACATACCACCGTAGAGAGAATAATATTTCCACAAATCTAATCCGCTGACACGTTTTGACAGCACGACATCACGCCATGGCCCGGTCATTATCCGAACTGTTTTTCTCAACCAGCACCGCAGATAATGCGAGGCGGTTTTCTTGACACTACTTTTCAAAGCAGAGATCGTGTCCCCCTTATTACAGGATTCTCATCAATACGGACATGGGTAACCCAACCGTGCCATCAATTACGGCGTTTGGGGAATAAGCGATTTTACCAGGGAAGTGGGGAGGCGCATCGCCTCTTCCGCCCCTACAAAGGGACAAGGATTGAGCCTTTTTACCAACGCCTTCTTCCTCCTTGCTTACCCATTCTCGCACACTCGAGCTCCAGCGCCCAAGTTTGCGTCTTTCTTCTCAAACCACTCCAAGCATGTCTGGAGCGGGAGGCAAGTGGATGGTCTCCTCCGTCACGGAGGAGAACATGACAAAGTTACGGGAAGCCGGATATCTGGCCGTAGGTATCGCACAACGGCTGCCAGATGCAGGGCAGCTCATCCCTACGCCCGAACCCCATGAGAGGGTAGTTTTTCTTACCCACTTCGTTCGCGGACTGGGATTTCCCCTCCACCCGTTTGTTCGTGGGCTCATGTTCTACAACGGGCTGGACTTTCATGATCAGGCCCCCAATTTCATCCTCAACATCTCGGCGTTTATCATCATGTGCGAGGCCTTCCTCCACGTCAGGCCCCACTTCGGCTTGTGGCTGAAGACCTTCAATGTTAAACCGAAGGTAGTGGTCAGCCAGCAAGCAGAGTGCAGAGGTGCCATGGTGGGAAAAATGCCTAACGTCACCTGGCTCGAAGACTCCTATGTGGAGACCATAAAGGGATGGCAATCGGGGTGGTTCTACATCACCGAGCCGCGTGACACCAACTGGGTGGCGGCCCCCAAATTTCGATCCGGAATCCCCACGCGGCTCACTTCTTGGAAAGAGAAGGGCATGTCCTGGGGTTCTTTGGTAGAGCTGACCGGACTCCAGACCTGCATCAGGAACATGGTGAGCAAGAAAATCAAGCTTGTCAACATGGTCCAGGTCATGCTCTTCCGCCGGATTCTCCCGTGTCAACGACGGGCATTCAATTTGTGGGAGTTCGACCAGCCTAGCACCATATGCTGCGAGAGCTCTACGACACGACGCACAAGGACGTCTGGAGGGTGCGATTCAAGGGCGCCGAGGTACCTCCTTCCGTCACCGAGGACCGCGGACTCAGCACAAAGTGCCATGCCAATCTGGTAAGTTTCGATATCTCACAGGGTATTTATTTTCCCCAGTTGAATCATGTGCGGGACCTAAGCTTCCATGTCATTAACAGGACTAGATAAAGACAACAGAGGAGCTTGATTGCCCTGCCACCCTTCCTGAAGATCCTACAGATGCTCTCCTAACAGAGATGCTAGCTCCGGCACCTTACGAGGTGCCGACAAAGAAGGCCAAGAAGAAGGCCTCGGGGACCCGAAAGGGTCTCCGGCACAAGGTTGTATCAGACTCATCGTCCGATGACTCCGACGCGCACTCCTCCCATGAAAATGAGGAGGAGGAGGAAAGTTCTCCCTCGGCTGAAAAGGAAGGCCGACCCAACCGGGGAGGCCGAAGGGTCCAAGAAGGGAAGGACCCTCCCTCCGGATTGCTCCAAGACGGCCGCTTATAGCGACGACGAGTGGCTACCCAGGGTCAAGCCCCTGGCGAAGTTGTAAGTATCCGGACACCATAGTAATTGATGGTATGTTTTATTGCACTGCTTTTCCTCATGTCGAACATGATTATGCAGTCCGTCCCAAGCTCATCTCGATGTATCATCGTCGAGCGGTTCATTGGACTCGTCGGATATGAACAACGGTTCTCTTCCGACCGCCTCCACCCCTCCCCTACGGACAATGCCGAGGTGTTGTCTCAAAAGGCACCGAGCCAAGTGGAGGTAGTCCTGGGGGTGCCTCAAGGCGACCTTCCGGACCCTGGGCATAAAGGGAGCAGGACTCCCATGGGCTCCAAGTTCAGTCCCCAGCCGAACACTGCACCGGAATCTATGGTGGTTCCGGACTCCGGTGGGCGATCCCCCGTTAAGGGGGGCAAGCCGCCCGTGCCAGTGTCCTCTGTCCATTCAGAGGCACCAGACAACTTGCTGGAAGCGCTTCGTGGTGCTTCCATCGACGAAGAGCACTGCACAATCATGAGTGCGGTGATCGAGAAAGTTTAGTCCGCCAGAAACAAACTGACCGAAGCTTGCGCTAGCCTCCTAACAGGCTTTGAGGTAAGCAATCAAAATATAAGAAAATATTACCGCATAGATAGTAGCCCCTGATGCTCTGTTCGGCGTTCGAGTAGAAAGGCCAAATAGAGGATCAAATGATGACTCAGGAGTTTAATCAGAGTATATCTATGTGTATGTGCAGGCTTCACTTCTGGCCGCAGCGGCACATACTGTGGAGGTCTCTGCACTGAAGCAGGACCTGGAGCGGTCCGAGAATGAGCTCGGCCTTACGAAGAGGCAGGTTGAGGAGAGCAAGGGTAAGCAATACCTTGTCTATATATAAAAAAGAAGTTCGCGTGTAAAGTAATACGATCATCATGAATTTGACAGGGGCCACGCCCGAAGTGGCGACCCTGAAGAAGGCGCTATCCGAGGCCGAAGACAGAGTGTCCAAGGAGCGCATTGAGCGGGAGAAGCAAGAAGCCTGAGTGGGCGAGGTGCAGCAAGAGCTCGAGGCTCTCGCCAAAAAACACAAGTCCTTGGAGCTTGACTCTAAGACGCGAGAGTCCAAGCTCGCGTAGGCACTTGAAAGCGCCCGGAGCGCCAAGGCTGAAGCCCACAAGGCCCTCCAGGAGATTGATGCGGTGAAGAAGATAGCAGCGGGTAAGGCATTCATTATGCAAAGCAAGCATGTGGAGGAAACATTCCTTTTACTTACCCGTGTTCGGAGCTCTCCAGGAGCGTTGGTAGATCTTCCCCGCAGTGTACTGGATTCCTCGGAGTTTTACCGAGCTCAGGAGGGGAGCTCGACAAAAAAGTTGTTCTGGTCTCAGTATACTGGGACCGAACACCCAATGCCCTTGAGCGACCAGTTGAAGCAATTGGTCGAGCTTCACAAGGCGGCCGAACAGGCCATGAGGGGCCTTATAGTCCGGATGTGGCCTGGCGAGCCCCTGTCCGGCAACTACTTCGGTCTGGTGAGGCGGCTTGTGGAGGCCTGCCCACGGCTTGAAGTCATAAAGTGGTCTGTCTGCATCGAGGGTGCACGCAGGGCTTTTTCCCGGGCGAAGGTGCACTGGGCGAAGCTGGACGCCGTGAAGCTGGTGAAGGAGGGCCCGCCGGAGGGCAAGGAGCATCGCTGCACCGAGATGTATTATGAGAGTGTCCTGAAGGGTTCCTGCCATGTGGCGGATGAATGCGCCAGGGATGTAAGTTTTGAATGAACATGTTCATGTGATCCTGTAATGTGAAACGAGTTCATCTGCGCTATGCAACGCTTTTATAATTTAAAATATTACCTTCTGTGCGGCCGTTTATAAAATCTGAGAGTTGGCCAGTCGTCGGCTTCTGCCCCCATGTAACTAGTACTGGGGTGTTTGGGATAAACCTGAGCACTCTTTACCCCAATTTTGGGTCCTTCAAGGGAGGTGTTCAGCGCAACGAACTAGGCAATCGGACTATAAGGCTTTATCACTCTCACTTAGCCATAGAAGTCTACAGTTTTAAATTTTGGCGAAGCCCCTAGTATTCGGAAGGCCGAATTTGGTGCTCTATACACGCCTAAGCCGGACAACGCCGACTCCTCGCCCGAAGAGGAAAAAGTCTTTAAGGACTTGAAACCTCTCGAACAACGACCAGTTTCTCGCCTTATCATGACAGTCAGTTTTCGGCTTTCTCTAGTGAGGTGCTCGTCCGGAAGAATCGGGACACAATCGCAGTAGTTCTCCCACCGCTACCTTAGCTGATATAGCGGAACATAAGGTACCAAAGTATGGGAGCCAGGCAAACCCAACTATTGACCCAAGACATGATTCGGAGCTGATGCATATAGTGCTATAAGTTTGGGGTGCCGCACTGTCGAAATTGTTCGGACTTCTCGCACCGTATTATGGGATAAACGAAAGCCCCTGGCGTCCTGACCGTACCCGAATGTACGGGTGCAGATTGTCGTAAATGGACATATAAGAAAAAAAGGATAAATAATGCAATAATAGACTAATGCTATGCATTGTTATTTAAATAATACGTCGAAGCGTACTGGTACAAGTAGTGTGATAAGAAGAAAGTAGGACTATTCGAAATGTCCTATCCAAGGGCAAGCTCCATATGGATAGTAGAAAGCGGGTATATCAATTATTATTAGAGACCACCTAGGGGTTCCCGTGTACATCTTAGCTTCTCGCCGCCTTGGTTGTTCCTTCCCGTAATGTGTCCGGCAATCGTACTGCCCGAAAGGGCTTCCAGAGAGTTAGGCCCTGAAAGAGAAAAGAAATGATAAAGGTATACAACCCCTAGGGCGGTTAAGCCGCATTGCGGGACGTGCCCTGATCTTGCCCCCGCCTATGTCCATGGTATTTTCAATGCGTAATTATGTATGCGCGGCACAGATTTCGTCACTTGACTGGGACTGGGACGGGGGCCGAATTTCTAGGCGAGCTCTGAACGTGCCACACGATCCTGTTGCAGTTTACTCCGGACTCGCTTGAAGATGTCCGGGGCTGTAACGCCGAATTAGTGGTTTTCCTTAAAAGTCTTCTTTGTGCTTCTGCTACGAGGGCCGCAGTGTGCTCTCCCGTGCGGAGCGAGCGTTCTGTGTTTCCATTCACTGATATGACCCCCTGAGGTCCTGGCATCTTGAGCTTGAGGTATGTGTAATGCAGTACTGCATTGAATTTTGCAAATGCAGTTCGTCCGAGCAGTGCGTGATAGCCACTGCGAAACGGGACGATGTCGAAGATTAACTCCTCGCTTCAGAAGTTGTCCGGTGATCCGAAGACCACTTCCAGTGTGATTGGGCCTGTGCAATGGGCCTCTACACCTGGGATGACGCCCTTAAAGGTGATTTTGGTGGGTTTGATCCTCGAGGGATCGATACCCATTTTTTCGCACTGTATCCTGATAGAGCAGGTTCAGGCTGCTGCCGCCATCCATAAGGACTCAAGTGAGGTGAAATCCGTCGATGATGGGGTCTAGGACCAGTGCGGTGGATCCGCCATGACATATACTAGTGGGGTGGTCCCTGCGATCAAAGGTGATCGGGCAAGCAGACCATGGGTTGAACTTTGGAGTGACGGGATCCATCGCATAGACGTCCCTTAGTGCATGCTTCCGCTCCCTCTTGGGAATGTGGGTTGCGTATATCATGTTCACCGTCTTCACTTGTGGGGGGAGCCCCTTCTGTCCTCCCGTGTTCGGCGGCCGTGGCTCCTCCTCGTCATCACTATGCAGCCCCTTGTCCTTGTTTTCGGCATTTAACTTGTCGGCCTGCTTGAACACCCAACATTCTCTATTGGTGTGATTAGCTGTCTTGTCGGGGGTGCCGTGGATTTGACACGAGCTATCCAGTATGCGATCCAAACTAGATGGAGTCGGAGTACTTCTTTTAAATGGCTTTTTCCGCTAACCGGATCTAGAGCCTCTGAATCCGGCATTAATTGCCGTATCCTCGATGTTATCGCCGTTATTGCGGCGCTTTGGTCTGTTACGACATTGCCTGCCGTTGGCATCTTTGGTATCCGAAGTGCCCGTATTCCTCGATGTGTTGTTGCTACGAGCTAGCCAGCTATCCTCGCCCGTGCAAAAGTGGGTCATGAGTGTCGTGAGGGCTGCCATAGATATCGGCTTCTCTTGGCCAAGGTGGCGGGCAAGCCACTCGTCACGGATGTTGTGCTTGAATGTCACTAGGGCCTCTACGTCCGGGCAGTCGACAATTTGGTTTTTCTTAGTCAGGAACCATGTCCAGAATTGTCTGGCCGATTCCTCTGGCTGCTGAGTTATATGGCTCAGGTCATCAGCATCCGGTGGTCGCACATAAGTGCCCTGGAAGTTGTCAAGGAATGTGTCGTGTAATTGTCACGGCAGATGTCCTAGAGCAAGGACTTAGTCATTGGGCCATCGCACCGGGAAGCTTAAAGGGGTTAATCGGGACAAAGGACATGAGAGGGTTTTATACTAGTTCGGCCCCTTACGATGAAGGTAAAAGCCTACGTCTAGTTGGGATTGGTATTGCTGGGGTTTCGGTCACCAAGAGGCTCAACTCGCCGGCTTGGTTATCGACTTGTTGTTTCTTTCCCTAAGCCGCCACCGGGTCGTCCTCTTATATACATGGGTTGACGCCTGGTGGCCTACAAAGTCCCGGCCGGCTCATAATCGTGTCCGGCTCGGTGACTTCCTTTATATGCCTTTCTTTACAAGTCTTTCCTTACATATGGCGGTTCACAATATCAGGCCTTAAACCGTCTTTAGGCCTTTGGGCCTTCTATAAGATATAATAAACTATAATCTTGAATGTTTACTAGACTTCTTGTGTAACCTGCCATTGGGGCTGACCCGACCCCTCCTAGGCGGGTCATAAATGATAGTAATATCCCCAACATTAGGCCCAGGTTGACTTTGAACTTCGTTCTTTGTCAATCTTCAATACTTGGACAAAAATCCATCTTCTTATCTTCGCTGAAATTTTCTTGTAACCCGCCGTGACGTCATCTCTTGAAAACGCAAAAACTTTCATGACGTCATCTTCCAACAGATCTTTTATCTTTAATGTTTCCCGATAATCAAGGCACATGTATAGCTGGATAACCATTATTCGTTTTTCCCTTGATTTTCGCGCCCGTCTATTCGCGTCTTTTCCTTATAAATAGGCACGCCTCGGCCTTCTCATTCTCCTCTCTCGCTCCGTCTTCTTCCTCTCGCAAACCCCCTGCTGCTCGAGCTTCGCCACCGCCGCGCTTCACCTCCATCTTCGTCGACGTTGGCCGCTGCATCAACCCGAACCGATCCAGAGAACAGCGGCGACCTCCGCAGAAGATCTACAATCGTAAGTGTCTCGCTTTTTTACTTCTCAGATCCTCATTTAGGGTTTCCCAGCTCTTGCGTGTTCTTCATAGTTCATCATAGTTCATCGTAGTTCTTCCACCGCCAGCCTTTTCTGATCCCAAAAGTTATATATATGCTCGCGCGGTAGTGTTTTTGTACCTCTTCTTGATCCACAGATTTCTTTCTCTGATTAAAAGGCTGCTTCAGAACTTAACCGACTCCTCTGTACTGAACTTTTTAGGTCTAGAATTGTTTCTCATTTTGAATAACCATTTGATCTGGAATAATACCAAGCAATGTAGGAAACTTGTTTGTCTCAATACTTAGCTGAATTTTCCTTCTTCAAATATCTGTAGTCATGGTGGCTTATCTTGCCGGCTTAATTTTCCTTATATGTCATTAGCCCTTAACTAAGCCGCCATTACTTGTTTGCATCTTCATCACTTAACTGTCAATCTCACCATTAAACTGAACCGGCATGTTGCTTTTCTTTTCAGTTCTTCTTTGCACATCATGCCGTCCAAAACACCAACCATCTGTAACTGGGTTCCCTCAACCATAACTGAGGAACGTTTAAAAGAGTTCTACACCATAGGATATCTGCCAGCAAAAACCGTCATGTCTTACCGTGCCCCTGACCCGGAATAAGAACGGCCCGATCCAAGAGACGGTGAGGTGATCATTTTCGACCACATGAACCGTGGCTTCTCACCGCCCGGCTCAAAGTTCTTCAGAGAGGTCCTCCACTTTTTCAAGCTCCATCCTCAAGACATCGGGCCTAATTCCATATCTAACATCTGTAACTTCCAAGTACTCTGTGAAGTATATCTTTAACAAGAGACGACCGTGGAGTTGTTTAGAGAATACTTTTATCTGAACCGGCAGAATGAGTGCACCAACGACCTTAGCATAGAGCTTGGAGGCATATCAATTCAGCGCCGACAGGGTGCCGTCTTCCCCCTCATTATCTTACCAAGTCACCCAAAGGACTGGAACCAGACTAGGTTCTACTGCCAGGACACTTCACCAGCAAACGAGAAGCCCCTGTTGGGTTACCCCCCCCCCCGATCGTCTTGACTCCAAGTTCGCGCTTCCTGATAAGCTTACTGTCGCTAAACGCAAGAGGCTGATACCATCTATCAAAAGGATGAATGCTCTGTTGGGGAACGGGTTAACTGGAGTTGATCTGACCCGCTGCTGGATCTCATGGCGGGTCATCCCTTTGAGCCACCGGTCAAAGATGATGTATGAGTATGGTGGAGGCTTGGATGACTCTCTTCGTCACAGCCCCGTTCAATTGATAGAAGAAGATATTGTCACAATGTCAACTCTTCTGCTGAACAGGAAATACGAAGATTGCAGCGTCGTCGGGTTAAACCCCTTCTGCCAGCTTAACCCGGTGCCAGAAGTAAGGATGTCATTATTTCCCTCTTTTGTATTCTCCCAGCTGTCGGTGTCAAAACCGGCGGATCTCGGGTAGGGGGTCCCGAACTGTGTGTCTAGGTCGGATGGTAACAGGAGGCAGGGGACACGATGTTTTACCCAGGTTCGGGCCCTCTTGATGGAGATAAAACCCTATGTCCTGCTTGATTAATATTGATGATATGGGTAGTACAAGAGTAGATCTACCACGAGATCAGAGAGGCTAAACCCTAGAAGCTAGCCTATGGTATGATTGTTGTTTGTGCTATGGACTAAAACTCTCTGGTTTATATAGACACCGAAGAGGGCTAGGGTTACACAGAGTCGGTTACAATGGTAGGAGATCTACATATCCGTATCGCCAAGCTTGCCTTCCACACCAAGGAAAGTCCCTTCCGGACACGGGACGAAGTCTTGAATCTTGTATCTTCATAGTCCAGGAGTCCGGCCGAAGGTATAGTCTGGCTATCCGGACACCCCTAATCTAGGACTCCCTCAGTAGCCCCTGAACCAGGCTTCAATGACAACGAGTCCGGCGCGCAGATTGTCTTCGGCATTGCAAGGCGGGTTCCTCCTCCAAGTACTTCATAGAAGATTTTGAACACAAAGGTAGTGTCCGGCTCTACAAAATAAGTTTCCAAATATTGCCAGAGAGAGAATAATATTTACACAAATCTAATCTATTGATGTATTCCATAGGGTGACATCACACCACGGCCAAGTCTTTATTCGAATCGTTTTACTGTCCCACCTCAGCGCGTTTAGCGAGGCGGTTTCCTTGGCACGTCTTGTTGAAGCAGAGATTGTGTCCCCTTATTCCGGGATTCTCATCAATACGGGTGTGGGTAACCCAACCGCGCCATTGACTACGGCGCTTGGGAGATAAGCGAGTTTTACCAGGCTGGTGGGGGCGCATAGTCGCGTCTGCCCATATAAGGGGATAAGGATCCACCTTTTCATCCATGCCTTCTTCCTCCTTTGCCTATCCATTTCCGTGCACTCGAGCTCCAGCGCCCAAGTCCGCACACCCCACCTCAACCTTCTCCAGCCATGTCCGGAGCGGGAGGCAAGTGGATGGTCTCCTCCGTCACGGGGGGACACATCAAAAGACTGAGGAAGGCCGGATACTTGTCTAACGACATTGCGCACCGGCTTCCCGAAGAGGGGCAGCTCATCCCCACCCCTAGGCCCCATGAGAGGGTGGTGTTCCTCTCCCATTTGCTCCGCAGACTGGGCTTCCCTATCCACCCATTTGTCCGGGGGCTCATGTTCTACTATGGCCTGGATTTCCACGATCTGGCCCCGAACTTTTTCCTCAATATCTCGGCGTTTATCGTCGTGTGCGAGGCTTTCTTCTGCATCTGCTCCCATTTCGGCCTATGGCTCAAGACTTTCAATGTCAAGCCGAAGGTGGTGCGCGGCACTCAGGCGGAGTGCGGAGGCGCCATGGTGGGCAAGATGCCCAACGTCCTATGGCCCGAGGGCTCCTTCGTGGAGTCCCTAAAGGGGTGGCAATCGGGGTGGTTTTACATCACCGAGTCGCGCGACCCTGAATGGGTCGCAGCCCCCGAGTTCCGATCCGGCCCCCCTACGCGGCTCACCTCCTGGAAAGAGACGGGCCTGTCGTGGGGTAAAGAAGGAGAGCTGACTGGACTCCAAACATGCGTCCAAACCCTGGTGGACAAGAAGCTCAAACTTGTCAACATAGTCCAGGTTATGCTCATCCACCGGATCCTCCCGTGTCAACAACGGGCTTTCAACCTGTGGGAGTTCGACCCGGTGCAGCACCGAACTCTAAGCAGGCTCTTCGACACAACGTATGAAGATGCCTGGAAGGTGCTTTTCAAGGGCGCCGAGGACCCCGCATCTGCTACCGAGGATCGCGGATTCAGCACGCAGCGTCGCGCTCGTGCGGTAAGCTGTATTTACCTTTTACAGGGTATTTATCTTAAGCTCCCTTACCTTTGACAGGATTGGCAGGAGACGTCCGGACAGATCAACTATCCGGCTCCTTTGCCCGAAGGCCCAGCGGACGCTCGCTTGGCGAAGCTGCTGGTTCCGGCACCCTATGTGGTGCCGGAGAAGAAGACCAAGAAGAAGGCCACGGGGACTCAGAAGAGTGCCCGACGCCTGGGGTGTCGGATTCATCATCCAACGACTCCAAGACGCACTCCCACTAGCAGAAAAAGGGTCAAATGTGAAGCACATTAGTGCCGGTTTGAATTTGAGCCGGCACTAATGTGTACATTAGTGCCGGTTCCAACGACAAGCTGGGCCGCTCTCATTAGTACTGGTTCGTGGCGAACCTTTAGCACCGGTTCGTGCCACGAACCGGTACTAAAGTGAGTGGTGGCAGGATGTTGTCAGTCCGGGGCCCCTCCAACACCTTTAGTACCGGGTCGTATCACGAACCGGTACTAAAGGTCGTCCTACATAGACCCTTCGTCCACCCGAGCTCGCTCTGTTCTTCCCCTTTCCCCTCTCCTCTCTGTTCTTTTCCCTCTTCCTCTCAAGCTCATCACACATTTTGCCCAAGATTTGAAGGCGCCCATCCATTCAAATGATCACAAAGGTTAGCAACTTTTTCCTTTCATCTCTCATTGCTAGATTAGCTCGTGCAATGCTTTATATAGTGATTGATTTTTGAGTTTAGTAATTTGGGAGGAATTATATATATGTGCTAGTATTTGATTTATATGCAATCTGAGGTCAAAAATAACACTTAATTTGCATATGTAGGTGTGGTTTACTTAGTACCTTCTAAATCTTCATCGTAACCACCGTCGATCGCTCACAATGTCCCGTCGCCGGCACCACCTTGTGGTGAGCCTCTTGTTCATGAAGTTTTATATAAAAAATTGATGTTTGTGTGATTTGGATATATAGTTACTCGTATAATTATCTTACCCATACGTTGTTTGTTATACATAGTGCCATGGTTTTGATATCCATCCCCGTCGGCCCTCGTCCGGGTTATGATTCGGATGTGGTATATTCTCTTCTAAAACTATTCATTGCATTTCGTGTTTATGACAAATTATGCCCATCAAGTTGACATAGAGATTTGTATCTAGGAGGTAGTTGAACCGGAAATTCCAACCGACCCTATTGTCGAGAGGTTAAATTTAGTTGAAAGAGAAAACGAGGATTTGAAGGAAAAATTGAAAAGAATTGAGGGGGAGAAGATGGAATTGGAGTTGCATGTTGCCGATGTCATCGATGATCACAAGATTAAGATGGAGAAAATGCGCTTGAAGATTAGAAAGATTAGAAAATATGCCATTCATAGTGAGGCTTGGTATCATTATGCTGTTGGATCAATTGTTACCTTAGTTGCGACCTTGATCGCATCTGTTGTTGCATTTAAATTCTTTAGCTAGAGAGTTATTTGTTTGTTGCATTTAAGTGTTGTATGATCTTTATGTATGAACTTTATGTATTTGTATTAATTTGATGTTTTCGGTGCTGTGTATTGAAGATGAGCCGGCAATGGATGTACGATGACCGATGCTCTCCCGAGTTCATTAATGGCGTGCGTACTTTTCTGCTTGCGGCTGAGGCAAACAAGCGAGCGGATGGTTTTATGCATTGTCCATGTGCTGGCTGTAAGAATGGTCACAATTACTCTACGTCAAGAACCATTCACGTCCACCTGTTTGAGTCCGGTTTCATGCCCCAGTATAATGTTTGGACCAAGCATGGAGAAAGAGGGGTTATGATGGAAGACAATGAAGAAGAAGAGGACGACGACAGCTATCCTGGGCATGGGTTCCCTGAATACGATGACACAACAATGAGGGAAGAAGCTGAGTCGGTAATGCGGGAAGAAGCTGAGCCGGCAATGCGGGAAGAAGCTGAAGAAGAGGCATCGGATGAGCCCGTTGATGATCTAGGTCGGACCATTGCCGATGCAAAGAGAAACTACGCGAGTGATTTGGAGAAGAAGAAGTTGCAGTGCATGTTAGAGGATCACAAAAAATTGTTGTACTCGAATTGCGTAGGTGACAAGAAAAAGCTGGGCACCACAGTGGAATTGCTGCAATGGAAGGCAGAGAATGGTGTATCTGACAAGGGATTTGGAAAGTTGCTGGTAATGATAAAGGATATGCTTCCAAAGGAAAACGAATTTCCCGAGAGTACGTACGAAGCAAAGAAGTCTGTCTGCCCTCTAGGGTTAGAGGTGCAGAAGATACATGCATGCCCTAATGATTGCATCCTCTACCGCAGTGAGTCCGAGGATTTGAACGCTTACCCGGTATGCGGTGCATTGCGCTATAAGATCAGCCGCGATGACCCTGGTGATGTCGAAGGCGAGCGCCCCAGGAAAAAGATTCCTGCCAAGGTGATGTGGTATGCTCCTATAATACCACGGTTGAAACGTTTGTTCCAAAACAAAGAGCATGCCAAGGCGATGCGATGGCACAGAGAAGACTGTAAGAAAGATGGAAAGTTGAGAGTACCCACTGACGGGTCGCAGTGGAGAAAAATCGAAAGAAAGTACGGGAAGGAGTTTGCAGATGACGCAAGGAACGTATGGTTTGGTCTAAGCGCAGATGGAATTATTCCTTTTGGGGAGCAGAGCAGCAACCATAGCACCTGGCCTGTGACTCTATGTTTGTATAACCTTCCTCCTTGGTTGTGCATGAAGCGGAAGTTCATTATGATGCCAGTGCTCATCCAAGGCCCTAAGCAACCCGGCAACGACATTGATGTGTACCTAAGGCCATTAGTTGAAGAACTCATACAACTGTGGAATGGAACAGGTGTACGTGCGTGGGATGAGCACATGGGGGAAGAATTTGACCTAAAGGCGTTGCTGTTCATGACCATCAATGATTGGCCTGCTCTCAGTAACCTTTTAGGACAGACAAACAAGGGATACCGCGCATGCACGCACTGTTTGGACGATACCGACAGTATATATTTGGCTAATTGTAAGAAGAATGTGTACCTGGGACATCGTCGATTTCTTCCGAGCAGGCATCCCGTAAGAAAGAAAGGCAAGCATTTCAAAGGTGAGGCGGATCACCGGACGAAGCCTCGCCACCATACTGGTGCTGATGTACATGATATGGTCAAGGATTTGAAGGTGGTCTTTGGAAAGGGTCCTCGTGGACAACCTGTTCCGAATGACACTGACGGACGCGCACCCATGTGGAAGAAGAAATCTATATTTTGGGACCTGCCCTATTGGAAAGACCTAGAGGTCCGCTCCGCAATCGACATGATGCACATGACGAAGAATCTTTGTGTGACCCTGCTTGGCTTCTTGGGCGTGTATGGGAAGACAAAAGATACACCTGAGGCACGGGAGGACCAACAACGTATGCACGGAAAAGACGGCATACATCAGGGTCATGCAAGCTAGGCTCTTACGAAAGAAGAGAAGGAAATCTTCTTTGAATGCCTGCTTAGTATTAAGGTATCGTCTGGCTTCTCATCGAATATAAAGGGAATAATAAACATGGTAGAGAAAAAGTTCCAGAACCTAAAGTCTCATGACTACCACGTGATTATGACGCAACTGCTTCCGGTTGCATTGAGGGGGCTTCTACCGGAAAACGTTCTATTAGCCATTGTGAAGCTATGTGCATTTCTCAATGCAATCTCTCAGAAGGTAATCGATCCAAAAATCATACCAAGGTTAGAGAATGATTTGGTGTAATGTCTTGTCAGTTTCGAGTTGGTGTTCCCACCATCCTTCTTCAACATCATGACGCACGTCCTAGTTCACCTATGCGAAGAGATTAACGTTTTGGGTCCTGTATTTCTACATAATATGTTCCCCTTTGAGAGGCTCATGGGAGTGTTAAAGAAATATGTTCATAACCGTGCTAGGCCAGAAGGAAGGATCTCCAAGGGCCATGAAAATGAGGAGGTCATTGAGTTTTGTATTGAATTTATTCCTGACCTTAAGCCTATTGGTGTTCCTGAATCGCGGCATAAGGGCAGACTGGATGGAAAAGGCACGCCAGGAGGGGAACAAATAATATGTATGGACGGACATTCTCTCACTAAAGCACACTACACAGTTCTACAGAATTCCGCCTTGGTGGCTCCGTATACGGATGAACACAAGAATTTGCTACGCTCCAAACACCCGGAGCGGTCTGATGACTGGATTACCACTACAAGAAATATGTCAACTTATGACCTTCTGTCAGTGACCCTCGAAGAATTGGTCATAAATTTATGACCATTTTAGACCAATTGGTCGAAATCTGTTCAGGGGGCTCCAAACCCTAAACCATTGCAACCATTTTGGTCAGAAAGGTCGTAATTTCCTTACACGAAATGGTCACAAAGCAAACAGTGCTAGTCCGCTGCCTTATTTCTAGTTGTTAATGACCAATATAGATGGTCATAGCCTTGTAGATTGTGGTGGGTTGTGATGACTAGGCGCCATCTCATCAGTTTTGCCTATGTGTCATGTCCATGTGGCAGTTTTTGCCCTAGGTTGTGAAGCAACCTATATTTCTATCATTCCCAAAATACCCAAAAAAATCTCATAAATTCTTTGGGGCATATCTTCATCAAATATGTAAAAATCCTTCCTTGCCTAGTTCAAAACTAATTCAACAATATTCATTTTCCTATTCTGTTCACAACAACACTTTATGAAGGAAGTGCTATTTATATATTCTTGATTGCCCTCGGAATTTTTGGGCACTCTTTCCTATCCAAATCATTACCGCATGACAAAATTCAGCTCCATTTGCCTAGCAAATCTTCCTCGGCAAATTTCCAAAGTTTTTGTCCACCGAGAAGCATTGTGAAGGAAGTACCTTTTTTATATCTCTAAATGAAATGAAATTTATACAGTTCCTTCATATGCCCAAATTATCACCCTCCTCCAAATTGCAGCTCAATCAAATCATCTATGTGAGCCCAGGTTCAATTTATATTTTATGGCCAAATTGGCACGTTGCAAAGCAAGTGTTATATAGACCCCTCCTATTACCCTCAAACTTTTCGGGCACTCTTCCATACCCAAATAATTGCTACATGATAATATTAAACTCAATTTTCCTAGTAAATCTTTCTCAGGAAATTTCCAAAGTTTCTACCTCAAGAGAAGCTTTGTGAAGTAAGTACTAGCTAGGCTTACCCAAATGATCTGAAAATTTACCAGCGCATGACCATACCTATGTAACTTACCTACACCAATTTTTAGCTCATTTCATTCATCCAATCTCTCTCACTAGTTTTCCCAAGTTTTTGTCCATAGAAGAGCATTGTGAAGGAAGTACTACTTTGACATGTCAAAATGATATCAATTTTCTACAATGCTTTCCTATGTCCAAATAACCATCCTCCACCAAATTTCAGCTCAATCCATTCATTATTTTGAGCCCAGCTTCAACATTGATATTTTTGTCCAGTGTGGTACTTTGCAAAGCAAGTACCACCTAGGATCCTCCTTTTGAGCTGAAAATTTGTGAATACATTCTCCTTAGTAGATGATCATCCTCGGCCAAAACTCACGCCCATTGGCCATGTGCATTTCCCGTACCGCTAATCAAACACTTGGATGATTATTCATGTTTGAGCATCGATCGGTCTCCTCGTGAGAATCTTATGTTGTAATTTTCTTCCTAGCACCTACCTGGGGAGTGCCCAACCCACTAGACATGCCTATGCCGCCCAGAACACATGGCAATGCCAGGGTCACGCGGTGACCACGCGGCGGGCATGCGAGTTTACGCGCTCTAGAGTTGGGGCCCTCGGCCACCGCCCAAACCTCGACGTATTGCCACCAAACCATGTATTTATGATTAAATAGGTACTTATGTACCTAGAAATGATTTTTGGAAAAAATAAATAACAAACTATGAGACAGCTGCAGTTCAAATTTGACCCGCTTCCTACTAAATCGGCGGAAATTTGTCTTTTTCACGAGAGGTGGATCAAAACTTTTTACACCCAACCATTTTGTCAATTGTGCATTAAATATGGCCTAGTATTTTATAAAAATGATTTGGTCCAATTTTGCAACAATTATTTGGGAGGTCCTTCACAAAAAAGCCTCCTTTTGGGCACTCGAAAAATGGAAAATGTTTTTTCGTCCAAAGAAAATGAAAACTTGCTTAGGCAACATTGTTTGCCATTCCAATATGCACCCTTGTGCACAATATGAGATCATTTGAACAAACTATGCCATGAATGTGGCCATAAGATTGATCATTTGTCTTGAAAGCCATTGATCTCCACACGTGATAGCTCGTTTCTGAGAACACTTTTTTAAAATAATTGTCATATTACAAGTTTGTTATTTTCCCTGGGAACATGGCCACATATAATGACACAATGTGAAGGTTTTCCAATTTTTTGAATTTTTTTGAATTTTTTATGCCCGTTTCAAAATGCGGTCAAAACGGCGGGAATGACCATTCCTAGCTAGTGGTTGAATCTTGGAATTTTATTGGTGTTTCTCTGATTAAATAGGTACTTATGGACCTAGAAATGATTTTTGTAAAAAATAAATAGCAAACTATGATGCAGCTGCAGTTCAAATTTGAACTGCTTCCTACTGAATCGACGAAAATTTGTCTTTTTCACGAGAGGAGGATCAAAACATTTTACACACAACCATTTGGTCAATTGTGCATTAAATATTGCCTAATATTTTAGAAAAATGATTTGGTCCAATTTTGCAACAATTATTTGGGAGGTCCTTCACAAAAAAACCCCTTTTGGGCACTCGAAAAATTGAAAATGGTTTTTCCGTCCAAGGAAAATGAAAACTTCCTTAGGAAATATTCTTTGTCATTCCAATATGTACCCTTGTGCACAATATGAGATCATTTGAACAAACTATGCCATGAATGTGGCCATAAGATTGATCATTTGGCTTGAAAGCCATTGATCTCCACACGTGATAGCTCGTTTCTGAGAACACTTTTTTAAAATAATTGCCGTATTACAAGTTTGTTATTTTTCCTGGAAACTTGGCCACATATAATGACACAATGCGAAGGTTTCCCAATTTTTTTATTTTTTGGAATTTTTTATGCCCGTTTCAAAATGCGGTCAAATCGGCGGGAATGACCGTTCCTAGCTAGTGGTTGAATCTTGCAATTTTTTTGGTGTTTCTCTGATTAAATAGAAACTTATGTACCTAGGAATGATTTTTGGAAAAAATAAAGAGCAAACTATAAGGCAGCTACAGTTCAAATTTGACCCGCTTCCAGCTGAATCGGCGAAAATTTGTCTTTTTCACGAGAGGTGGATCAAAACTTTTTACACCCAACCATTTTGTCAATTGTGAATTAAATATGGCCTAGTATTTTAGAAAAATGATTTGGTCCAATTTTTCAACAATTATTTGGGAGGTCCTTCACAAAAAAACCTCCTTTTGGGCACTCGAAAAATGGAAAATGGTTTTTTCGTCCAAAGAAAATGAAAACTTCCTTAGGCAACATTGTTTGCCATTCCAATATGCACTCCTGTGCACAATATGAGATCATTTGAACAAACTATGCCATGAATGTGGCCATAAGATTGATCATTTGGCTTGAAAGCCATTGATCTCCACACGTGATAGCTCGTTTCTGAGAACACTTTTTTAAAATAATTGCTGTATTACAAGTTTGTTATTTTCCCTAGGAACTTGGCCACATATAATGACACAATGCGAAGGTTTTCCAATTTTTTGAATTTTTTATGCCCGTTTCAAAATGCGGTCAAAACGGCGGGAATGACCGTTCATAGCTAGTGGTTGAATCTTGGAGTTTTATTGGTGTTTCTCTGATTAAATAGGTACTTATGTACCTAGAAATGATTTTTGTAAAAAATAAATAGCAAACTATGATGCAGCTGCAGTTCAAATTTGACCCGCTTCCTATTGAATCGACGAAAATTTGTCTTTTTCACGAGAGGAGGATCAAAACTTTTTACACCCAACCATTTGGTCAATTGTGCATTAAATATGGCCTAATATTTTAGAAAAATGATTTGGTCCAATTTTGCAACAATTATTTGGGAGGTCCTTCACAAAAAAACCCCTTTTGGGCACTCGAAAAATTGAAAATGGTTTTTCCGTCCAAGGAAAATGAAAACTTCCTTAGGAAATATTCTTTGTCATTCCAATATGTACCCTTGTGCACAATATGAGATCATTTGAACAAACTATGCCATGAATGTGGCCATAAGATTGATCATTTGGCTTGAAAGCCATGGATCTCCACACGTGATAGCTCGTTTCTGAGAACACTTTTTTAAAATAATTACCGTATTACAAGTTTGTTATTTTTCCTGGAAACTTGGCCACATATAATGACACAATGCGAAGGTTTCCCAATTGTTTGATTTTTTTGAATTTTTTATGCCCGTTTCAAAATGCGGTCAAAACGGCGGGAATGACCGTTCCTAGCTAGTGGTTGAATCTTGCAATTTTTTTGGTGTTTCTCTGATTAAATAGAAACTTATGTACCTAGAAATGATTTTTGGAAAAAATAAAGAGAAAACTATAAGGCAGCTACAGTTCAAATTTGACCCGCTTCGAGCTGAATCGACGAAAATTTGTCTTTTTCACGAGAGGAGGATCAAAACTCTTTACACCCAACCATTTGGTCAATTGTGCATTAAATATGGCATAGCATTTTAGAAAAATGATTTGGTCCAATTTCGCAACAACTATTTGGTAGGTTCTTCACAAAACAACCCCTTTTGGACACTCAAAAAATGAAAAATGGGCACTTGAAAAACCTCCTCAATTATTGACGAGAGGTGGATAGACAGCTATTGAGACACAAGCATTTGGTCAATTGTACCTCAAATATGATCTAATATTATTGAAAAATAGAGTGGTGCCATTTTGCAACAAATATTGGTAGGTGCTTCAAAAAATATATACCATATTCGACACTCCAAAGGTTGAAAATGTTTTTTTGCAAATAAAAGTCATTTTTGAGATCAATTTTTAAAGATATTTGTATTATTCCAGGTTTGTTATTTTTCTGAAAAACAAGTCTCACTTGTGACACGATGCTATTGTTCTTATTTTTTTCTAATTCTATGATGTTATAAAATAGGTGACATGATTTAGCATATTATTTAATTGATTACGACCAATTTAGATGGTTATAAAATCGTCAAAGTGTGTACTACATTGTGATTGGTGGAACCGTTTGTGGCACGGATCGATGAGATGGCAGACATCCTACCATCCATTGCTAGCAATCCAACGTCCATCCATCCGTCCATGCAAAGAAAGGAAAAAAACCCACCGCACCAAACCCTACCTCTCTCTCACCTCTCGTCCCTTCCTTCCGCCCGCCGCCTCCCTCTCTCTGTCCCCGATCCAGATCGGCCTCTCCCTCACCCCTCGCGCCACGCCCTCCTTCCCTCGCGCTGGCACCGGCGGCGCCCTCCTTCCTTTCTATCACCGGCGGCGCCCTCCTTCCTTTCTGTCACCGGCGGCGCCCTCCTTCCCTCGCGCTGCAGCCGAACCTCGCGCCCGCTCCCAGCTCTTCTTCCTCCGCCCACACCCCCAACCCCACCCCCTTCTCCTTCCCTCAGATCTCGATCTGCCGCCGCCCCCAACCCCACCGCCACCGCCACCATCGACGACCCTCACCGTAGACGAGGTTGAGGCCGACCCAAGACCGAGCCCATGCCCAGAGCCGCCCCCAAGATTCGCAGGCAACCCCATGCCAATCAGGACCTCGATCTAGATCGAGCAGGCGCTCTCCACCGACGGGGCTTGGGAAGGCGAGCCAACCGCAGCGGATTCAGCCCTCAGCTCCTCCGGTGGCCAGAAAGGCGCCGCGGAGGCTCGCAGAGCACGGGGACGTCGCTCGCCGCCCTCACCGCACCTCCATTCCCCTTCACCACCTTCCCTCCCTCCCTCTACACGCCCGTCTATATAAGGTACGCCTCCCTCTCCCCTCACCTCTCTCCCCGCACTTCCGGAAGTCGGGGTCTAGGGTTTGGTGCGCCGGTGCGCTGATGGATGTGTCGGGGTTGCTGGTTTGTTGCAGGAGGGCGGCCGGATGTCGGACGCGCCGGCGAGCCCACCGGGCGGCGGCTTCGGCGGCGTCAGGGAGCAGGACAGGTTCCTGCCCATCGCCAACATCAGCAGCATCATGAAGAAGGCCATCCTGGCCAACGGCAAGATCGCCAAGGACGCCAAGGAGAACATGCGGGAGTGCATCTCGGAGTTCATTGCTTCATGCCAGCGAGTGAGTGCCTCTATTGACCGCTGCCGCTCTGTTTTGCCTGCCCGAATCAAGTGTGGTCTGGTGCTGACCTGTCGCCATTTTGTCTTGTCTGTATTGTAGGGCGAGCGACAAGTGCGAGAGGGAGAAGTGCAATACCATCAACATCGATGACCTGCTCTGGGCGATGGCCACGCTAGGCTTTCAGGAGTACATTGAGCCCCTCAAGGTTTATCTGCAGAATTACAAAGAGGTGCATGCCCATTTAGCCATGTGGGATTTTTTTTATCTGAACTAATTGGGGATGGACTAGTGCTTTGAGATTTAGGTAGGTCCATGATAGTTTAATATGTTGTTGTTGTAGCCTGAAAAGCTCTATTTGGCACTTTTGTTAGTCCTAGTTGGCAAATTTAAACACTCATGTTCAGCTTGGTGACTGATGCGACCCCACACTGCCTGGCACCAATCATCTTATTGTCCTTAGAACAAGTGTTGATTTATCCCTCCAATTACTACTGTCATTGAGATCTTCAATTCTTTTCTGTACTGTTTATTCAGATAACTGAATGATTTGAAGCACTAAGAATTGTCTCCGGAGTCCAATTATTAAACTGTTTAAGTAGCTACTGAATCTGCTTGCTTGGTTATGGCAGACATACATGTCTTACAAATTCGTTATTCTTGTTTGAAGCTAAGCTAGGCTACTGTTGTTCCAGCAAAAAACAGGGGAGCCGCTCTTTTTGTTCTTCACTAATAAATTCTTGTTTGAATGCATATCCTGGGGGTGGTGAAGCTGGGAGCCTTTCCTCCCCATAAAAATACTTTGCTCTTCATTATGAGCAATGCCCTTATATAATTAGCTGCTAGGAGTGTTTATATACTTGATCACCACACCTCTACTATTCTGGTTACTTTTGCTTTCTTCTCTGTAGTTGTCCAGGGCATAACAGTTTTATGTGTGGCTTGTTATTTTGTTACCAGCCTACTTTCTTGTGCTCCTGGTCGAGTCTTGTGGAGAAGCAGGGCGAATCGGGCATCATCTTACTTGTGCCTATGTGGTAAGAATAGAGCACCACTCTCGCTTGATGTGCATGTATTAGTACAACAAAGCATTCTTACATGGTGATTGTTAGCGACACAACAATTATCTTGCAACATAGCTTGCCAAATTGCTTGCTTGCTTACTGTATAACCTGTACTGCTAAACATGTTATCCCACTCCATGATGTTGTATCATTTGCAAATACTCCTGGACATCGGCTCCCATTAGCTATAATCTGTACCTCTAAAACAGGAGTATAAACTGGACTAATCTTTACTCTATTATGCTTGAGACTTGATCCAAGCCGTATTAATTGTTGCCAGTGATGTTATTATCTACTCTAATGGCTGATGAATCTGTACCTGCCATACCATGTGGAATGACTAATGAATTTGTACCCGAATACCATGTGTAATGATTGTTATTTTTGCATCATTTAAACCTTTTTTCTGCTATATAGTTTCTCACTCATGATTGATCTACTGCAGTTGAATGAGGTTTTCAAATGTTGGAAGGAGGAGGACAATAGGAACTTCTGTTATGTCTTAGCATCTAAATTTTTGTTTTAATTTTCTTTGTTGTAGAATAGTTTTGTTTGGCAGTTACTGTTCCTGGGATGTAAAGATATTGTAGATATGTATTGCTGGAATGAATGGTTGTAATATAATAACATTACACGTTGCCCAAGATAGCTTGTGGTGTGATGTGTTGTAATGTCAATGGCATAATAACTTCTTTTGTATTGGATCAATTTTTTCGGAACTGGGCTAGGCCCAAGTTATATTGGACAATTATTTTTGAGGGAAAAACATGAGAGGCCCAGCAAAGAAATGGCCCAGAAAAATACATGATCAAAAAGAAAATATGCTGTTAAAAGGGCCACACAAAGAAATCAATAAGGCTGAATTGTTGGGCCAGACCCATGTAGCTAATAAAAGCACAGGAAAAAAATACATTAAAAAGGCTGAATTGTTGGGCTAGGCCCATGTAGAAAATCTAATTGGACCGGGCTGAATCTTGTGCCACGTCAGATTGCCACGCTGGATGCCTACGTGGCCTGGGGAGGTTGCTAGTGACCAAAATGCCACAGTAGACGTATTTTGGTCATAAACGTCTTTGACCATTCCAGAAGAAAGGTCGCTATAGTCAGTTTATGATGGCCAGCTTTTGACCTTATGTTTTTGGTCACAAAAAGGTCACAAATGGAAATTTGTGACCATTCAGGGACCAATAGTGGTGGTCAAAAGTTGACATATTTCTTGTAGTGTACACATGAACAAACCAGGAGTTTCGCCAGCTGGTTGCAGACACGTACCATGCATGACACCTCTATTGAAGATGAACTGTACTTGCTGTCCCAGTTACCATCTTCGAATATAATGACTTTCAAAGGGTACAGGATAAATGGTAATACATTTTACATGATCTCCCAAGATAAGAAGAGCACCAACCAAAACAGTGGTGTCCGCTTTGATGCAGAAACCAAGACGGGAAAGGAAACATATTATGGTTATATACAGGACATATGGGAACTTAACTATCGACATGGTTTGAAGGTCCCTTTGTTTCGGTGCAAATGGGTCAATATGACACGAGGCGGGGTAACGGAAGACCCGCAGTACGGAATGACAATAGTGGATCTCAACAATCTTGCGTATGCAGACGAACCATTCGTCCTAGCCAATGATGTGGCATAGGTTTTCTATGTGAAGGACATGTCTACCAAGCCAAGAAAAAGAAAAAATAAGGAAGCGAATGCATCGTACGATGAGCCAAAGCGGCACACAGTTCTTTCTGGGAAGAGAAACATCGTGGGAGTGGATGACAAGACAGACATGTCAAAAGATTATGAAAAGTTTGATGAAATTGCTCCATTCACAGTGAATATTGACCCGAGCATCTCGTTAAATGATGAAGATTTTCCATGGTTACGGCGCAAAGGGACACACGCGAAGAAAAAGTTTCACACCCAAAGATCTGGGATGTGATCGGCTTCACTATCATCACTTTCTTCTGTGTTTCACACCTAGGAGGGAATCTCTGTAATAGTTAGGGTAGTTATGTGTTTTGGCATTTGAAACGCGAAGAAATTTTACGTGCAAACAAATTCTTTCATGCCTTTACTAATTTTTAAAGTTAAGTTATTCACAAACTAGTGATTCACACTAATTTCAAATAATTCAAAATTTAAACTATTCAAATTTGAAAACTACGGGCAGTAACAGAAAGTTTGTAGTTTTTTGTACCTAAAGCAAAAATATTCACAAAGAAACTCTAAATACACAAAAAAACAACTCAAAAATATATAAAGCAAAAAAAAAAAATAAGCCCGCTTACTGGGCCAGAGCGGCCTGCATACGACTAGAAACCTAGGATGCAGGCCCGCAAAGGCCCAGTAGGCCCACAGGGCAGAACAGAACATGTAGGCCCAGTAGGCCTGCTTTGGAGAGGAGCTCGAGAGAGCTACCGCACGGGGGGTTATAAACCAGTGCGGACGCCCCTCGACTAGCGAGGTGGGACTAAACTTGCTGCACCGCACCTGCGCCAGCTCACCCCCTTTAGTACCGGGTGGTGGCACCAACCGGTACTAAAGGGGGGCCTTTAGTACCGGTTGGAGCCACCACCCGGTACTAAAGGGGGTGCGCTTTCCGCCGCTTGGCCTGGCCGAAACAGGCCTTTAGTACCGGTTGGTGGCTCCAACCGGTACTAAAGGTCCATCCTATATAACTAAATACTTCAAAAATTTCAGTTTCTCATCTGCTTCTTCTCCTCTGCCCCGTCGCCCGCCACCCCCGTCTCCATATCCCTCGTCGCCGCCCCGTCCCCGTCATCGCCGCCCCGTCGTCCCCGTCCCCGTCTTCACCGCCGCGCCGTCCCGGCCCGTCCCGAGTCGTCCCCGTCCCCGTCATCGCCGCCCCGTCCCCATCGTCGCCGCCCCGTCCCTGTCCCCGTCGTCGCCATCCCCGTCGTCGCCGCGCCCGTCGTCGTCCCCGTCGCCGCCCCCCGTCGCCTCTCGCCTTGCCGGTGAGCACACACACATACATTTTTTAGTTTTTTAGTTATAGAAATAGTTATAAAAATGTTAGAAATTTTTCTTTTTTTAGTTATAGAAATAGTTAGTTATATAGCATTGTTAGAAATGTTATAGAAATGTTAGAATTCTTAGAAATATTTCTGTTTTTTAGTTATAGAAATAGTTATTAAAAAGTTAGAATTGTTAGAAATTTTTCTGTTTTTTAGTTATAGAAATAGTTAGAAAAAAGTTAGAAAATTTTCTTTTTTTAGTTATAGAAATATTAGAAATGTTATACAAATGTTAGTTATATATATAGAAATCTTATAAATTTTTTTTCTGTTTTTTAGTTATAGAAATATTAGAAATGTTAGTTATATAGCATTGTTAGAAATGTTATAGGAATGTTATTTATATAGAAATGTTAGAAATTTTAGTTATCAAAATCCAATCATTAAAAAAATGTTAATTTTTGCGGGCATATAGCTAGTATTTGTTCTCGACGATGCCCGGCCTGCATCCTCGCCGTCGACCCATCCGCGACGACGTCCGGCTAACCCATGTCCAGGACTGGGCTCCGCCGGGCTGGCACTAGGGGGGGGCTGCCTGGAGGGGCGCGCCGCTTGATGAGGAACCCGGCCCCGGGTCCCGTCGTCGACCCTGATCTCATTTGGTGGCGTTCGCGTGGGCCAGTTTCAGTGCGGAGGGAGCCGGCCCCGCCGGAGGTGGTACGTCGCCATGTCAGGGAGCAGGACGAGCACGTCCATCGCTACATGGTTGCGTTAGAGGGCGGTAGGTTCTCTAATACCTGGCAGTTTCTTCAGGGATCTCACTTCAGCTATGATCCTGTGAGGGTTCCTTCTCTTTGGGTGTCCACCGCCCGCGCCGCATGAACCGCGAGTGTCCTAGATTCTTCTGTAGTATTCGATCTTTATTAGCTACCTAGCCAGTGATGTATTCGATATATAATATTCGATACGATGTATTCGAGATTATATATTATTCGAGACGATGTATTCGAGATTATATCTATTATTCGAGACGATGTATTCGAGATTATATCTATTATTCGAGACGACGTATTCAAGATTATATCTATTATTCGAGACGACGTATTCGAGATTATATTCGATGATACGTATTATGTACTATGATTGATTCAGTTTTTCCTTATTAATTGATTGCATCCATGCATTGTAATTTGAATATATTTCTTTTGGATTAGTTAAACAAAACCTATGGCGGACAATACCGGCAGAGAGGGAGAAGAGGCCCTGTTCAATATCATATGCAATCCTCGTGGGCCAGATGATGATCAGAATGAAGAAGATTATGACGACTCCGAATATCTAAACAACACCGGGGAGGGTGATATGATATTCGATCGCGACGACCGAATTGATGAAGTCATGAACTATGAACATGACGAAGAAAATGTTGATCTTGAAACAACAAAGACCGGCGAGGTATATATATTTATATAAGCAGGCATCTGGTGATCATCACATGTTTTAAATGACTTGAAGATATATTAACGAATCAATCTTTCTTCTTTCAGCCATCCGGATCGAGCAAATCTTCAGGCAACAGGACGAAACGAGGCCCGAACAAAAAGTTGAAGGAGGGCGTAAAGTACAATATCGAGGCAATCAGACCTAATGGTGAACCATTAGCGCCTAAGAAGATTGCGGACAAGTTCATTCGTTAGTGCGGAGTTCTTGTGAAGGACCAACTCCCGATCTCCCTTCAAGAATGGAGAGAGCCAGCAAAGCCATGTCCAGGAGTTACTTTTGTCAACGACAGACAAAAACATTTGCTTTGGGAAACGCTCATGGAACATTTCACCCTACCAGATCATTTCACAGATGCAGATGTGGAGAAAGTCAAGGACGCTGCTCTTAGGAAGATGGCGGTTGCATTCAAGAACCACAAGATTCGTGAATGGGCCAAGTACGTCAACGGAGGAAGGAAGACTCCAGTATTCGAGGGAACACTAGAGAACCAAAGTGCTCATTGGGATGATTTCGTGAAATTCAAGGATTCAGAATTATCTAAGGAACGGACCAGAATAAACAAGGCCAATGCCGCAAAAAAGGATAAGTTCCGTAAGCTGGGGCCAGGTGGCTACGCGGTGGGAATGCCTAAGTGGGATAAGTCTAAGAAAGAGATGCTGGATGCAGGTGTCACTCCAGAAACATTGAGCTGGCCCCCCAGGTGCAGGACTTGGTTCTATGCGCATGGGGGGGAGTTGGACCCGAAGACAGGCAAAGTTTCGAAGAAGGCATGTCTGGATGGAGCCGAAGATAAGCTACTTGTTGCAATAGAAGAGGATCGATCGGGGTTGTTCGAGCCCAACAGAGAGAACGACGAGCTTACGCGTGCCCTGGGAAATCCTGAACACCCGGGAAGAACACGAGGCATGGGCGCTATTCCGTGTTATGAGGGGTTTTCGGACTGGAACGCCGACTACAAAACCCGTGCGAGAAACAAGATTGCGGAGGAGAAGAAAAGGAAGATGGAGGAGGAGCAAAGGAAGCTAGACTACGAACGCCTTCAAGGCCTAGAATCAGCGCACGCGGACTTGGCAGTCAAATTCTAGCGGCAGCAGGAGCAGATCGACTCACTTAGCCAGCAAAGGGGGTCTCAGCAGCTACCGGATGATCCACCAATGGATAGCACCGTCCCATCCATGCCGAGAAGCAGCGTGGGTTCCGCCCCGGGCGACGCATTGCTGTATAGCTACCCAGTGGATGACATCATGGAGAACACTAACTGCGAGCTACACTTCAAAATGAAGAACATATCCATGAAGGTGGCGGATGGCCTTGCTTTTACAAATCCCCCCGAGGCAACCTTCCATTGCAACCCGATTCCAGCGGGCTATGCTCGTGTCTTGGTTGATGAGGTGGTGGACCAATATTCGGGGCTAGAGCTTGACATTCCTGGAGGTGACGATGAGCACACACTAGGAGAGGCCAACCATCGTATCATCCTATGGAGAAAGGATTGCATCATCTTTCGAAGGCCACCGACACCGCGTCATCCGACTCTTCGTCGCAGTCCGCCACCGAGTCAGCAGACTCCCGCTCCTCCAAGTCCACCAACGCGTCAGGCCACTCCTCCTCCAAGTCCGGCACAGCTTCAGGCCACTCCTCCTCCTCCAAGTCCGGCAAAGCGTCAGGCCACTCCTCCTCCAAGTCTGGCACAGCTTCAGGCCACTCCTCCTCCAAGTCCGGCATAGCTTCAGGCCACTCCTCCTCCTCCAACTCAGCCACGTCAGCCGTCTTCGCCGCCTCAGCAATCACGGAAGAGAGCCGCCTCAGCTATGGTGCGTAGCGGTACAAGTCGAGGTAGTACTGGAGGTACAGGCGGAGGCAAGCGATTTCAATATGGTCCAAGCCTCGCGCCTCTTCCGCAGAGGCCTTACGACAAGTCCGAGGAGGAAAACGTAGCCATATCAAAGGCCGAGGTGGAAGCCCATTTTGCACCGAAACCGCCACCGCCGCCAAGGGAGAAAGTGCCTGTGGAAAAGATTGACCACTTCATTCGTATGGCTAGAGCACCAGCTCCCAAGCCTGTTGACACAGACTATGAGCGCCACATCAAGAAGTTAAATCAAGCACGTCTACAGAAAGAGGCGAGCTCGAGCTCGAGCAAATCAGCTGGCAAAAGGAGCGGTAAAACCGTTCCCCAGCTGGGAAAACAGGCGGCGCAATCAATCCCCCCCACTTGTTGTGCCAACAACACATGAGAGTAGGCGCGCCCAATATTATTGTGGGCAAACTGTTAATGTTCCCGGGGTGGGCGATGTGGTAATAACCGAGGAGCATATTGCGCAGGCTGAATCGATCGGGATCACTATTGGACAACTCCTCGATATCGAGCCCATGTCTCTGACTAGAGAGGAGGAAATAAAACGGAAATATGCCCGGGGCCAACCTTTGGTCAAGCCAGAGGAGGTCAATAAGCTCCCAACGAGAATGTATGAATTGCATCAATGGTACATGGGCATTACCAAGATTTCCAATCGAGAGTCCCTCATGGTGAATGTCAATAAGGAGCATTACTACCATGAGAAAGTTGTGACCGTTGAGTATTCAGAACTATTTCAGCTATACAATAAAGACGCACTCGACAAATCTATCGTCAGTTGCTATTGTCTGTAAGTGATTTCTTTCTGTAATTTAAGTCTCAAGCTAGCTGTAGTGATCATTTTGATCAATCATCACCTGTAATTATCCTCACTATATTATTTTCTGTGGTATTATGCAGGATGAAGATTTATGAAATGAAAAAAGGTGGACGCTATGGCATTGGGTTCGTTGACCCAAATATCATTAATGAATACACATGGAAAATAGATCCATATCACGAAAAAAGTGTAGAGGAAAGCATGCTACAGTTCTTCAAAGAACTCAAATACAATGAAGATATACTACTTCCTTACAACTTCCAGTGAGTCACACTGTCTTGTACCACAAATTATGTTTTTCCCTACTAGCTATAGCTACATGTTTTTGCTTACATATGCCCGCTTAATTAAGACATGAAAATGTGTGTGCATGCAGATTTCACTAGATCTTGTTAATCATTAAAGTTGATGAAGGAACAGTTGAAGTACTAGACTCACAACTTAAGAAAGCAAGTGACTACACCATCATGAAGGGGATAGTCAACAGGTAATTTCAATTATTATTAACTATATCTCGACCTATTTAATTAGTTCGTCATTTCCTGATAACAACTATTTAATAACCCATTTATTCATTTTCTTTGTCGGCGGGCAGGGCTTGGGAAAAGTTCATCAGGGCCACTCCAGGCCCATGGAAACAAAATCTGAAATGGTATCGACCCAAGGTAAGTAATTAAGTAGTACTAGCTAGCTGCCATCTCTTTAATTATCATGCTTGATTAATTATTATCTGATCAAATTCCATTCTCGTAAAGGCCCTGAAGTAGGCGCCGGGGAATGATCTATGTGCATACTACGTTTGCGAGAACATTCGCATGATGGCGTCCGAAAGGAGCAAATCTCAAGGACAGGAGTGGGTACGATATCGATTGTCAGAACACTATTCTCACAATTTTTACACCATTATCGATATCTAGTCACACAACTAATACACATGCATATTGATCTCCTTAATAGTTCAAAGAGGTGCAGGACAAGCTCCTAGCACAGGACCGCATAGAAGCAATTCAATAGGAAATAGCAGGATTTTTGCTCGACCAGGTCATAGATCCCAAAGGAGAATACTATTACCCGCTACCGCCCCCATGAACCACTTCCAATTGTTGTCGTGCTCCGAAGGCACCAATTAGCTAGGCTAATGCCACTGGCTCCGAAGGCACCAATTAGGAGAAATTGTATATATATATACATGTGTGTATATATGTGTGAATTAATTAATGGTGGTTGTGAGACATTCGATGATATATATATATATATATATATTATGATCGGTTCTACTAGAAATTCTATTTATATATATGCATAACATGTACAA
The DNA here is from genome assembly GCF_003073215.2 of Triticum urartu. NCBI lineage: Eukaryota > Viridiplantae > Streptophyta > Magnoliopsida > Poales > Poaceae > Triticum > Triticum urartu. The sequence goes on along the minus strand of NC_053026.1, from coordinate 76,642,280 downwards.
TATGTAGTATCGTAAAATACCAGCAAACGAAAAATAATTAAATGGAAAACACAAAATTAAATGAAAAAGAAATCATAAACCCAAAACCCCCCGCAACATTTTAATACCGGTTGGTGACACCAACCGGTACTAAAGGGCTCCCTGCCCCCGAAGTTGGCTCGTGCCACGTGGTTGCCCTTTAGCACCGGTTCGTGCTGAACCGGTACTAAAGGGGGAGGGGCTTTAGTGCCTACATTTTAGCGCCGGTTACCAAACCGGCACTAAAGGGCCTTACGAACTGGTGCTATTGCCTGGTTCTGCACTAGTGTCCTCCAGTGAAGACGAGGAGGAGGAAGAAGAGACCTCTCCCCCTCCAGCGGGGGGAGAGAAGAAAAGGAAGGCCACCCCAACTGGGGAGGCCGAAGGGTCCAAGAAGGGGAAAACCCTTCCTCCGGACGGCTCCACCAACGCCGACGACGGCGAAGAGGAGTGGCCGCACAGGGCCAAGCCCCTGGCGAGATCGTAAGTGTCCGGATACCAGAGTGATTCATAGTATTCTTTCATTGCATAGCTTTTCCTTATGTCGAACATGTTTATGTAGTCCACCCAAAGACCGGCTCGACGTGTCGTCGAGCGGTTCCCTGGATTGGTCGGATGTGAATTAGCTTCCGACGGCTGCCTCCCCCACCCTACGGACGACGCCGAGGTGCTGTCCCAACAGGTTCCAAGCCAGGAGGAGGTGGTCTTGGAGGCACCGCAAGGTGACCTCCCGGACTCCAGGCGCGAAGGGGATAAAACCCCCATGGGCTCCGAGTCCGGCCTGGAGCCGGACACCGCGCCGGAACCTTCAATGGTTCCGGACTCCAGTAGGCGGCCTCCTTCCAAGAGGAGCAAGCCTACCGAGCCGGTGACCTTTGTCCAACCGGAGGCACCGGACAATTTGCTGGAGACGCTTAACGGCGCCTCCATCGACGAGGAGCATCGCACTATTATGAGTGCGGTGATCCAGAAGGTTCAGTCCGCCAAGAGCGGACTGACTGAAGCCTGTGCCAGCCTTCTAACAGGCTTTGAGGTAGGTAAAGAATATGTAAATATATTACCGCATAGACAGTAGCCCCTGATGCTCTGTTTGGCGTTCGGAAAGAAAAGCCGAATAGAGGATCTAATAATCGCAGGAGACTAACATAATCAAGTCAATATGCGTATGCAGGCTTCGCTGCTGGCCTCCGCCGCACTGACTGCGGAGGTGGATATGCTGAAGCAGAACCTCGCGCGGTCCGAGAACGAGCTCGGCCATGCCAAGAGGCAACTCGAGGAGAAGGAAGGTAAGTAATACCTTGCGCAATTATATAGAGAAGATGTGGTTGCAAAAAATGACAGGATCAACGTTCTATTATAGGGGCCACGGCTGAGGTGGCAACCCTTAAGCAAGCGCTATCCGAGGCCGAAAACAGGGCGTCCGCGGAGCGCACGGAGAGAGAGAAGCAGGAGGCGCGAGTGGAGGAGGTGCAGAAAGAGCTCCAGGCTCTCGTGAAAAAACACGAGAGTTTGGAGCTTGACTCAAATACGCAAGCGTCCGAGCTTGCGGCAGCCCTCAAAAGCGCGAAGTCTGCCAAGGCCGAAGCCCAGAAAGCCCTCAAAGAAATTGACGCGATGAAGAAGATAGCGGCGAGTAAGGCATTCATTATGCAAAGCAAGCACGTGAAAGTGAATTGTTTGTTACTTACCCGAGTCTGGAGCTCTCTAGGAGCATTCGCAGATTTGCCCCACAGTGCGTCTAATGCCGCCGCCTACTACCGAGCCGAGGAGGGGAGCTCGATGGAGAAGGTGTTCTGGTCTCAGTATGCTAAGGCCGGACACCTGGTGCCTTTGAGCGACCAGCTGAAGCAGATGGTCGAGCTCCACAAGGTTGCCGAACAGGCCGTAAAGGGCCTCATAGTTCGGCTGTGGCCTGGAGAGGCTCTGCCTAGGAGCTACTTCGGGCTGGTGAGGCGGCTGGTGGATGCCTGTCCACGGCTTGAAGTAATCAAGCGCTCCTTCTGCATCGAAGGTGCCCGTAGGGCGCTTGCCCGTGCTAAAGTGCACTGGGGCAAGATGGATGCGGAGAAGTTGGTGAAGGACGGGCCGCCGCCGAGCAAGGAGCATCGCGTCCCGGAAGCGTATTATGAGGGCGTCCTGAAGGGTTCCCGCCTTATAGCGGATGAATGCTCCAAAGATATAATTTTTGAGTAAACTCGCATTTGTGATCCTATACGCTGAAAACTTGTTCATATGCGCTAAGCAATGCTTTTGACTTTAAAATATTACCTTCTATGCGGCCATTTATCAAATTTGAGAGATGGCGAGTCGTCGGCTTCTGCCCCCATGCCACGAGTGCTGGGGTGTTCGGGATAAACATGAGCGCTCTTTTTCCCATTCTTGGGTCCTTCGAGGGAGGTGCTCAACACAACGAACAAGGCAATCGAACTAAAGTTCTTGAACACTCTCACTTAGCCATAGAATTCGATAATTTTAAATTTCGGCGAAGCCCTAGTGTTCGGAAGACCGAGTTCGGGGCGCTATCCACGCCTAGGACGGACAAAGCCGACTCCTCGCTCTAGGCGGCATAAGTCTACAGGGACTCAAAAACCTCTCGAACAGCGACCAGCTCTCGCCTCATCATGACGGTCAGTTTTAGCTTTCTCTACTGAGGTGCTTAGCCCAGTTCAACTGGGGCACAATCCAAGTAGTTCTCCTAGTGCTACCTTAGCCAATATGACGGAACGTAGGGTACCAAAATATTGGAGCCGGGCAAACCCAACTATTGACCCAAGACATGATTCGGAGCCGATGCATATAATGCTATAAGTTCGGGGTGCCACACTTGTGAAAGTGTTCGGACTTCTCACACCATGTTGTGGGGTACTTAAGCCCCTGGTGTATTAGCCGTACCAAAGTGTACGGGTGCAACATGTCATTAATGAACATATATTCGTAAAAAAGAGGTAATGCAATAATAGACGAAAGCTATGCATTGTTTATTTTAAAAAGCTGCGATCAAAGCAGAACGATACAAATAGTGCGATAAGCAAAATATGGGACTATCAAGTATGTCCTTTCCAGAGGCGAGCTGCGGAATGTTATGCGAAACAGGTATACTGCTCGTTATAGAGACCACCTTAGAGTTCCGTAGTGCGGCGTAGCTTTCTAATTCCCTGGTTGTATCGTTTGTGCGGCAATTGTACTGCCGGCCAAGCCTTCCGAAGAATGGAGTCCTGAAAATAAGAGAAAATTAAGAAATCGGCAGCCCCTAGTGCGGTTTAAGCCGTGTTTCGGGAGTGCCGTGATGGTGCCCCTCCCCGTGTGCCCATGGTATTTCTAGAGCGTAGTTATGTATGCGCAACACTAGTTTCGCAAGTTCGCGAGGGCTGGGGTTGGGGCCGCATTGCTATGCTTGCTCGAATCGTGCCAGGCGGTCTTGTTGTAGGTTACTCCTAGCGCGCTTGACGGTGTCCGGACGTTTAATGCCCGGACTGGAGAATTTCCTTGAGAGGCTGCTTTGTACTTCCACTGCGATAGCCGCCGTATGCTCCTCCGTTCGGAGAGAGCGTTTGGTGTTTCCATTGACCGTGATGACGCCTCGAGGGCCTGGCATCTTGATCTTGAGGTATGTGTAGTGCAGCACCACATTAAACTTGGCAAATGCGGTTCGCCCGAGCAGTGCGTGATAGCCACTGCGGAACGGGACTATGTCGAAGATTAACTCCTCGCTTCGGAAATTATCCGGAGATCCGAAGACCACTTCAAGTGTAACTGAGCCTATACAGTTGGCTTCTACACCTGGTATGACGCCTTTAAAGGTCGTTCTGGTGGGTTTAATCCTTGAGGGATCGATGCCCATTTTCCGCACTGTATCCTGATAAAGTAGGTTCAGGCTACTGCCGCCGTCCATAAGGACACTAGTGAGGTGAAATCCGTCAATAATTGGGTCTAGAACCAATGCGGCGAATCCGCCATGACGGATGCTAGTGGGGTGGTCCCTTCGATCAAAGTGATCGGGCAGGAAGACCATGGGTTGAACTTTGGGGCAACTGGCTCCATTGCGTATACGTCCCTTAGCACACGCTTCCGCTCCCTCTTGGGGACATGGGTTGCGTATATCATGTTCACCGTCCGCACTTGTGGGGGAAAACCTTTCTGTCCACTGTTATTCGGCGGCCGGGGCTCCTCCTCGTCATCGCTATGCAGCCCCTTGTCTCTGCTTTCGGCATTTAACTTGCCTGCCTGCTTGAACACCCAACAATCCCTGTTGGTGTGATTGGCTGGTTTTTCGGGGGTGCCATGTATTTGTCATGAGCGGTCGAGTATTCGGTCCAAACTGGATTGGCCTGGAGTATTTCTTTTGAATGGCTTTTTCCGCTGACCGGGTTTAGAGCCTCTGAATCCGGCATTAACTACCGTATCCTCAGCATTGTCGCCGTTAATGTGGAGCTTTTGCTTGTTGCGACGTGACCTGCCACTACTATCCTTGGTATCCGAATTACCAGGGTTCTTGGTCATGTTATTGCCGCGAGCTAGCCAACTGTCTTCTCCCGCGCAAAAGCGGGTCATATGTGTCGTGAGGGCTGCCATAGATTTTGGCTTTTCCTGTCCTAGGTGTCGTGCAAGCCACTTGTCACGGATGTTATGCTTGAAGGCTGCTAAGGCCTCTGCGTCCGGACAGTTGACAATTTGATTTTTCTTGGTTAGGAACCGTGTCCAGAATTGTCTGGCTGATTCCTCTGGTTGCTGAATTATGTGGCTTAGGTCATCGGCGTCTGGTGGTCGCACATAAGTGCCCTGGAAATTGTCGAGGAATGCGGCTTCCAGGTCCTCCCAATAACCAATTGATTCTACTGGCAAGCTGTTAAGCCAATGCCGAGCTGGTCCTTTAAGCTTGAGTGGGAGGTATTTGATGGCGTGTAATACATCACCGCGGGCCATGTGGATATGAAGGAGATAGTCCTCGATCCATACCGCAGGATCTGTTGTGCCATCATATGATTCGATGTTCACGGGTTTGAAACCCTCGGGGATTTGATGATCCATTACTTCGTCTGTGAAGCATAGTGGGTGTGTGGTGCCTCTGTACTGGGCAATATCACGACGCAGCTCAAACGAGCTTTGTCTACTGTGTTCGGCCCGGCCGGATTTACTATATCCGGTGTGACGAGTACCGTCTCGTGCCGTGGGGCGCCCACGTGATCCGTAGATCGATCTTGTTTGCCTTGCCTTGTCCTCCAATATGTCTCGCAGGTCTGGCGCATTTTCCCATGCCTTGGTATTTTTTGAGCGGCACTGGGGTGCGGCTTGAGTGGAGGGCCGAGAGGCCTCTCTGTCGCGGCCACGGGGTGGCCGGTCGGCCGCATCATGCGCTGGTGATTTAGGTGCTTCCTCCTCTAATTGGGGTAGCAACCTGCGCTTTGGGTAGCTCTTGGAGGGGCGTTCGAGTTCATACTCTTCGGCCGCAAGGACTTCAGTCCATCTGTTGGCTAGCAAATCTTGATCAGCTCTAAGTTGTTGCTGTTTTTTCCTGAGGCTGCTCGCTGTGGCCATAAGCCTGCGTTTGAAACGCTCTTGTTCGACGGGATCCTCCGGCACGACAAATTCGTCGTCGTCGAGGCTTGCCTCGTCTTCGGAGGGAGGCATGTAATTATTGTCCTCGACCTCTCTGTCTGCCGCTCTCTCATGAGGGCTGGCTTCTCTATCCTCCTGTGCTGAATCTTGCTGGAGGTGGTTGTCTTCGGCACTGTCCGGGGTGTTATTATCTCCCGTGCCGGAATCACCGTTTTTGTTTTGGCGGGATTTAGAGCGGCGCCGCTGACGCCGGCGCTTAGGTTGCTTCTTGGAGGGGTCATCCTCCGCTGTTCCATCGCCATTGCCTTCTTTTGGGGTGTCCACCATGTATATATCATACGACGAGGTGGCTTTCCAGTGCCCTATAGGCGCTGGTTCTTGATCGTCTCCTGCATCGGCGTCCATACCGTCGATGTCTTCGGAGTCGAAGTCGAGCATGTCGGTTAAATCATCGACAGTGGCTACGAAGTGGGTGGTGGGTGGGCTTTGAATTTCTTCATCATCCGCATCCCAACCTTGCCGACCATAGTCCGGCCAGGGATCTCCTGACAAAGAGAGAGACTTTAGTGAATTCAGAATATCGCCAAAGGGCGAGTGCTGAAAGATGTCCGCGGCGGTGAACTCCATGATCGGCGCCCAATCGGGTTCGATCGGTCGGGGCGCAGAGGGCTCAGAGTCCGGAGAGGAGTCCGACTCCTTGGAGTCACGGGCTTCGTAGAGAATAGGGCTGGTGTTCGGCTCAATCGCCGTAGAGATTGCAGCCCCCGAGGCGGTGTCTAACCACCTATCCTTGGTTGGTGTGATCGGCTCCGAGCTAGGGGTCGGAGCGGACACAGGTGCGGCCTCCAGGGCACTGTTGGGCGGCAGAGCTAAATCATGCCCATCGTGACAGTGCGGCGCACTCGGCTGTGGCTCGAATCCGTCGAAGAACAAGTCTCCGCGGATGTTGGTCGTGTAGTTCAAACTTCCAAATCTGACCTGATGGCGAGGGGCGTAGCTTTCGATCTGCTCCAGATGACCAAGCGAATTGGCCCGCAGTGCAAAGCCGCCGAATACGAAGATCTGTCCAGGGAGAAAAGTCTTACCCTGGATCGCATCGCTGTTGATGATCGGAGAAGCCATCGGGCCTAAAAGTGACGACACAGAGGAACTCTCAATGAAAGCACCAATGTCGGTGTCAAAATCGGCGGATCTCGGGTAGGGGGTCTCGAACTGTGCGTCTAGGTCGGATGGTAACAGGAGGCAGGGGACATGATGTTTTACCCAGGTTCGGGCCCTCTTGATGGAGGTAAAACCCTACGTCCTACTTGATTAATATTGATGATATGGGTAATACAAGAGTAGATCTACCACGAGATCAGAGAGGCTAAACCCTAGAAGCTAGCCTATGGTATGATTGTTGTTCGTGCTACGGACTAAAACTCTCCGGTTTATATAGACACCGGAGAGGGCTAGGGTTACACAGAGTCGGTTACAATGGTAGGAGATTTACATATCCGTATCGCCAAGCTTGCCTTCCACGCCAAGGAAAGTCCCTTCCAGACACGGGACGAAGTCTTCGATCTTGTATCTCCATAGTCCAGGAGTCCGGCCGAAGGTATAGTCCGGCTATCCGGACACCCCCTAATCCAGGACTCCCTCACCAGCCGTATTGTTTTAATACTTGCCTGACTCTTTATCTTGTTTTTACCTATCTGCAGGCCAACTCTGACTTCTGGAAAGTTAAGTATGCCCACGAGGCTGCCAAGAAAGAGAAAGCCGCCGCCATAAACGCCAAGAAAACGACCTGGAGGTCGAAAAAGAAGAAAAAGAGCACTGCTGAAGATTTGATGAAGCTTGATGATACATCTAACTCGGAGGTAGCCCTTGATTCCCTTGACCAATTTTTTAACAATCTTATTGACATTGATCATTACCAGGATGACACTGGGGCCAGTCAGGCTGTGGAAGCAGAGGTAACTATCATTTCCTCCGACTCAGAGCCCTTGCCAAGACAAAAAGTTCGACGAGTGATCCGTAAAGTAAGGTTTTGTAACCATTTAGCTTACTTGGATCCCAACTTTCGTTTGAAAAGCAGCAACATGAAAGCCGCCGTCAAGCTTGGACTGAAGATGAGTCGGCTGTCGTTCTTCAACAAACTCCTCAGAAGCGTCCGAATGACGTTTACTTCTTGAGAGAATTCCTTATTTGGCCCTTTCTTAAATTTTGCTTCCCTATTTGGCCTAAAATAAATTTTTCTTCCCTATTTGACACCTAAATTAATTTTCATTCCTCATATGACACTTTCGTCCATTTTAGGCACTAACTGTATTAAGTGTGACATGAAAGGACCATTTTGGCCCTAGTTCATTTTGTAACTATCTTGGATGTAGTTAAAAATCAATCAGTTCACCCATGTTTTAGGGACGTTGAACAGATGCTGCGCATGTATATGTATACTCCAATATTTTGTTTATTTTTTTTGCAATGAAATATTTTGTTTCTTAGGTAAACTGGTACGTGCGCCTAAAAGCCATACAATACATCTATGATTACTTTTTCTTTGCGGATAAATACAGTGCCATATAAATACTTTCTGGTGAGATGCATGTGCTTTTGGATGAGACGTAGCTTGTAACACAGTCGAGTACTTTCCGGGGAGATGCAGTACGAGCTAGCCGTGGCTGATTACTTTCCGGCCGCCAATCGGGAGACTCACGTACAAGTACATAAGCAGCTGGATCGATTTGCACTAGAATGCACTTGCACGTACTAAGTACAAGTCGCCGACTAGTAGATCGATGGCACAACTCGAGACACAGGCACGCGAGAACAGGGGACGCCGCCTGATTGCCACGGGAGCGTGTCGCTCTCATTAATCTCTTCATTGCCTTTTTGTCACGGTATACAAGTTATAACATATATATACTAGCAGTATATAACTAGCTTATATATGATTTAGTTGTATGTGACTGTGTAATTCTATACTTTGCAACGTGTAATCAAATCCTGGACAAAGCGCTGATTGGAGGATTTAGTGGTATGTGACTATGTGTAATACTGTGCTTCAGAACATGTTGAACTAATCAAAATATGGTATTGTACTGATCATAGATGTGCTAGTACAAATTCTATGGATGTTTTGTATGGCTTTTACACACAGACCAGATTACCTAAGACAAAATAGTGGAGTACACATATACATGTGCAGCATCCTTTTAAACATCCCTAAAACATGGGTGAACTGATTGCTCTTTTACTTCACCCTGGACAGTTACAAAATGCACTAGGGGCAAAATAGTCCTTTCATCTCACAGTTAACACCATTAGTGCCTAAAATGGACAAAAGTGTCATATAAGAAATAAAAATTACTTTACATATCAAATAAGAAAGAAATTTTATTTTGGGCCAAATAAGGAAGCAAAATTTAAGAAAGGGCCAAATAAGGAATTCTCTCTTACTTCTTTCTGTCTTTTAACTCTTTTTAATGGATCCTCCCCCTTGTATTACTTTTAACTCTATTTTATCCTTTCAAGAGGTGTCTCGCTCTTCTAGCGACTCATTGCAAACGCAATTTCCGGCCTTCAAGACTGCCCCTGGGTAATGAAAAATCCTCATATATTTCCGGGTTGTTCAAATTGTATCTTTATACTGCAATCCTGCAACATTTTTCTTAGTGGCCAAGATAAATCCAAGAAAGCGAAGGTAGCTAAACCAGTGGAAGACCCGCCAGTGCTTCCATATGACCCGGCCAGGCCATCTTCTCCATTAACCGACGGTCCAGCAGACCTGCCTGTTGATATAGAAGCAAATCCTACTGAGCCGTCGTTTGATGAGACCACTGTGAACCCTTCTGCTACTGGACCATCAAGCTCAGCCAACCCATCATCACCGTCTGCGCAAGACGTTCAGATCACCGTGAGCCGCTTTATTGAACCAGGGAACCCAACCGTGCTGGCTCGCTGTACTGCAAAACAAGAGGCATTGGAGATGCAGAAAGCTCACTTTGACATTGTGTCGGGGATATACCCCGCGGTATGACCCGGCCAGATGTATAACCCGGCCGGACTTGGCGACTAACTAATGACCCGCCCTGACTGGACGACTCACTAAGTGACCCGCCCGAGCCTGGCGACTTATGGGTGACCTGGCAAGCGGATAAAAGGAGCGACAAGACCCGGGGCCCAAGAGGATCAAGGCCCAGAAGGCCGGCAACGTTATGGTAGGCCGGCTTAAGAGGAAAGGCGTGAGGAATATCTCCTTTACGAGGAAGCAAGACCCGGACTTGTAATCAACTTGTAAGAGAAGATAGACTAATTCTAGTCCTACTAGGACTCCACATGTAACCCGCCCCTCTAACTTATATAAGGAGGGGCAGGGCTCCCCAAAGAAGGACAGACAACAAGAAACAATATCTAGGGCTAGACACCAAGAGGAGAGCCGGCTTACGACGACTTCCTCATAATCATAATGAGACCTAGCCACAAACAGCATGTAGGGTTATTACCGGATGATATTTCCCGGGGCCCGAAGCTGTCTAAATCCTCGTCTTGTGTGTTGCGTCTTCCGATTCCGCTCAACCACTTCAAGCTACCACATAGATGCATTGGCCTCGCGACTAAGTCCTTATATTAGGACATCTGCCGTGACAATTCGACGACAGTTGGTGCCCACTATAGGGCCTGCGTACGATGGTATTAAGTTCTTAAAAGGATTTTTTCTAGGGATCGAGAAGCTTGTAATTGATCATATGAAGAGCCAGGAAACAATCACGCACGGTAACCCGGCACGGGCAACCTTGGATAGAGTCGGCAGATTCATCGTTTGACTAGTAGAAATCGTGATGGAGTTGAAGCTGCCAGTATGAGTTATTGAGTTGGTGAGATTAGGGCTACATCAGGTGCGAAGACTGCCCTGAAATTTACCAAGACTAGCCGGAGTAAAGATCGGTCCAATCCGCTGACCGCAAAGTTCTGCAGAGATCAAAAGAAATTTAAGTGGCTTCAGAAACGCTTCGACAAGTCGCCGAGTTCATGACATTACCCCAACTCGTGGTCCGAGTTTGTTTCTGTTACGAGTCCAAATCATGTTTGCCTATTTTCAAAAAAAAGGGAGAAAAATCAATCACGATCTGGAAGTGGACACAGGCACGATCCGGAAGTGGATACGGCGTTGACCCAGCTTCCGTGCTGCCTCCCTTGGCCGGCGTGGCCTCTGAGCCGCCGTCGTCGAGTCCCCCATGGCTCGCCCCCGCGGCCTCTTCGCTCCGCCCGCCGGAGCATTGCCGATCCGCCCCTCCTCTGCAGATTCGCCGGGTCCCTCCGAACCATCTCCGCTGCTGACTTACGCCATGGCCGCCTCAAGCTCCCTGTGTGTATCAGGGGGCCTCTGTTTCACAAAGTCGCCATTCCGAGTAGCCGCACAGGCGCCTCTGGACCCTCACTCGTTTGCCTGCCTTGAGCGATTCGGCTGCTGTTGTGTTTCGCCAACGCGTTTTTACGCCGCGCCTGAGCCGCCCTGTGCTTCAAGCCGCCACGAGCTGCCCGTCTCCATCAATCCGCTACTTCCTGCTGGGTCACCTTCACCCGCGGCTAGCACGGATTCCGACCCGTCTGGCCGTTTATTCCTTCGGCACTACCGCACCTCAAGCATCCTGCTTCGACCCGCCTTGGTCCTGTCCTGCGCCACCCTCGCCGGAGCAGTTTTTGAGCCGCCGCCTTGTTTCTGGGTCACAACCCGCATCAAGCTGTTGTTCCGACCTCTCCAGCTGCCCCCGCATTCAGCCGCGCTCGCCGGTTTGCTGTTCCAGCCGGTTGCCGGCTCTCCGCGCCGGGTCCGCCTACGCCCGAGTCGCCCCGCCTCGAGACACCGTCGTTGTCAGCGTGGCCTACTTCGCCGTTGCGGCTTCACTCCAAACGGGATTAACCATCGGTGTTGCATGATACTTCCACGTCAAAACAGTCCAAAGGAAAAGAAGTGATCTGTCAGGTTGGAGTATTATTTAACAAAGAACTACTAAGTACGTGATTTGGGAAGTACTACTTGAGTACGATATCACATGAGCAACTGTGAGATGGTTTTGTTAAAACCACTGTGATTTAGTCAAATCGCCACGACCTGGAGGAGAATGGTGTGACCCGCCTCAGTTACTCACTGGCGTGACGGCCAACCTCCGCAGCTGCCCGCCTCTACTGCTGCTGCGCGCGCGTGTGTACGCACAGCCATCCGGCTCGCTTCTGATGCCATCTGAGCTGCCTGAGCCGGCTGCCTGGTGCTACGCCGCGCCCCTGCAGGCACTTCTCGCTGGGGAGTTGCAGTAGCAAAAGCAGTTTCTTCTCGTTGAAGGCTATAAAAGAAAAAGGATCAACCGCCTGACTCGCGCTTAGTAGTGTGAAATTACTACAAGTACGGCATCAGTATCCGCCTTGTCCGACAAAAATCAGGTGCTATTTTTCCAATGTCATTCCGTCACATATATTAATTCATCCAAAAAACAATTGCTTGGTTTTGCGATATTTTTTACGCCGGATAATTATTCATGACGAAGGGTTGTTATATTGTGGATATAAAGCGCGTGCCAACGTCATCTTGCACTGATGTTCGTCCGAGCCATGCTGCTCTGCTATGTGTGGAAGCCGCCGTCCCTGCGGCCCGGTCTACATTGACTCACCAAAACCGCGCCTGCCTGCACGAGTTGTTCAATGGATGTGTTTAAGCCACCGCCTTAGCGGTTTGGTCTGTATCGGTTCGCCGGGGCCGTGCCTGCAATTAATTCACCCGTTCGCGTTGGCTTACAGCACTGGGGCCGATTCGTCTGTCTGCTCCCGCGGCCGGCTCGCCCGTGATTGGTTTTAGCTTCATCATAGTGAACATCAACTCCGCGGTGGATAATTTCTGACTTAACATATCAGGTGAAATCCATCCAGTATAGTTTTTATATTATATATTGCTTTCTTTAAAAGGGCAATTACTCTGGTTTGCAAGTTCTCCAATGCATGACAAGTTATATCACTGAGACGTTGAAGGACTCATTCCGGTTTATCACTGTCAAATATGGAGAATCTTAAGACAACTCCTCGAGTCGTCTTAAGACTCGGGGGCTACAATGACATGACTCGGGAACTCCGGGTCATTGGAGGGAATGATAACCCGGTTCTGGAGGACACCGCCATATTGATCAAAATTTAAAGGCCGTCAGAAAATTGTCGGTTCAAGATCCGGTTCAAGAGACATCTCTCTCCCGCAAAGTTTTGAAGCTCTCAAATCCGGTTCAAACATCCGGCTCAAGGTAAAATTGTCTCTTACAAAGCTTTTTAAGCTCTCAAATCCGGTTCAAAGTTCCGATTCAAAAAGATTTAAATCTCTCGCAAGTTCGAGTTCTCAGAAAAATTAAAGGTTGCCAAAAGAACTTGCTGCCATGATGCGCGGTTCAAACTTGGATATCCTGCCTTACGGCTTATCTTATTATGATCACTTGGGGGCTTCCTGCTCATCGAGCATAGCTATCAATACCCTCTTGATCGGCGCAATGCCAAAATATATATGGTCACTTGGGGGCTTCCTGTTCAAACATAGGTCGTATTCGAACCAAAGAGAACATAGCTATCGATACCCTTTTGATTGGCAAACTGCCGAACCTACTTGGGGGCTTCTTGATCGTATCCGAATCATAGCTCAACCCCTTTGGGAATCGACGTGGATCGTATTCGAATCAGCGTCGTTAAACATCTCTCAAGGTCATTTGGGGGCTTCCTGTTCAAACATAGGTCGTATTCGAACCAAAGAGAACATAGCTGTCGATACCCTCTTGATCGGCATCGCCAAAGCCACTGGGGGCTATATGATCGTATTCGAATCTTAGCTTAACCCCTTTGGAACGGTTTACTGATCGTATCCGAATCAGAAGCCTCAAAAAGTTTTATTCCGTCTCTGGTAAAGTTTATTGCAGCCACAATTACTTAACTTGAGACCTTTTTGGGATTATATCTCAAATATATATAAGTGTTTTATGCTTAACCCGGCTTAACTTTTGACTATAAGTTGCCAGTTTATGACAATCATCATCTATGTGGAAGCATTGGCTTCTAAGGATTGGGTTATCACCCTTACTACACAGGTTATGTAAGCCGGCAGTACAAATTCAATATCACAGTAGTTATATGTGAGATATTATGACCCGCCCTGGTTTTGACGCTAAGTCGCCAGGGCATATGCTGTTTAAACTCTCTGCAGGATTTGCAGAAATATGACATGTAAATGATTAAGTTCAAGCTCATTACCAAAGTTGATGCTTCAAAATGATTATCCGTTCTGGATTTTTCTCAAAAGGCTATAAGCAGCCGGGTCATGAAAATTCCGGTTTATAATGAAGGCGTATTGAATCGCCATCGGCCAAGAGCCGCCGGGTATTTAAACTCCGGATTTACTTGTCAACAGATAAGGTATTTGAATTCTTTAAAATAGCCAACATGGCTGGATTTTCAATGATGATATTGAATGATTGAGGTTTTCATATCGAATTATATTATTCAAATTTTGAATAGCCAACATGGCTGGATTTCTATTATGATTATCAATAACCAGTATTATGATTGAGGTTTTCAAAGTCGCTTTAGCGCCACAGCTATTATCTTTATCAATGGGCATGATTTATTTTACAATGGAGGAAATAGTCCCGAGTCACTGCAGGCTTACGACCTGGCACTTGGGGGCTACATTATTCAAGTTGAGGTTACATCAAATATGCAAGTCTCATGTCGCTGCAAGCATGCACCATGGCACTTGGGGGCTAATGCAAAGTCATTTTTATTGGACTTATTGAAGACCCGACTCATCCCATTGTAATGAGCCAGCCCTTGGGGGCTACCAATTGCTCCTGTTAAAATTCAAGATACACAAGCCTTATTCCATTATATATTGAAGGATCCACTTCTCAGTTGGTAAAGCATAAAGCTCTTAACCTTGTGGACGTGGGTTCAAGCCCCAGGATGGGGGTTACATCATATGATATTATTTTCAATGAAAAGTCCCAGCTTAGTATTATCTTACTAAGCCAGCCCTTGGGGGCTACACATTACTGCTCAAATTTACATCATCATATTTACAAAGTCCCTGCTCATTATTACATAATGACCCGACAATTGGGGGCTAATGCATATTGCTCTTTGCTTAAGACAATTCTAGGATGACCCTGCTACACTACTATGACTATAGCCGACTCATGGGGGCTACACAACTGGATTTCATTTAAAGCCATGGTGACAAGTCCCGGCTTATTCATGCTGATTAAACCGGCCCTTGGGGGCTACAGGTATTATGGATATAAGGGAGAAATATCTTCAAATTTTTAGTTTGAGTAAATCAGATTGACCCGGTGTCTGCAAAAATCATAAACCGGCGTCGACGATAATTATGACTCGGCATCATCTATTTATAACCCGGCAATTTTGGTAATCATAAACCGGCAAGTTTTATATCTCAAGTCGGCTGAATATAAGTTGAATATTTGAAGACCAATATTTTTGTCAAGTCAGAGCATTGAAGGCCGACTCAAATGGATGCTTTATTTACAATATTTCTTCTACAAGCAAATTGACTACGAAGTTGGTCAATTGACCCGGATTTTCCAGAAGGAGGAGATGACAAGGACTTAAGGATGATCAAGTGCCGGCTTACAAGAATATTTAACCCGGAGTGCAACCTGTCAATTTGTTCTTTTGTTTATGTTGCAGATCAGTTTAACATGGATAAATCCAAATTAAACTTGGGGGCTAATGTCGGGGATATACCCCGCGGTATGACCCGGCCAGATGTATAACCCAGCCGGACTTGGCGACTAACTAATGACCCGCCCTGACTGGACGATTCACTAAGTGACCCGCCCGAGCCTGGCGACTTATGGGTGACCTGGCAAGCGGATCAAAGGAGCAACAAGACCCGGGGGACCAAGAGGCTCAAGGCCCAGAAGGCCGGCTACGTTATGGTAGGCCGGCTTAAGAGGAAAGACGTGATGAATATCTCCTTTACGAGGAAGCAAGACCCGGACCTGTAATCAACTTGTAAGAGAAGATAGACTAATCCTAGTCCTACTAGGACTCCACATGTAACCCGCCCATCTAACTTATATAAGGAGGGGCAGGGCTCCCCAAAGAGGGACAGGCAACAAGAAACAATATCTAGGGCTAGACACCAAGAGGAGAGCCGGCTTACGGCGAGTTCCTCATAATCATAATGAGACCTAGCCACAAACAGCATGTAGGGTTATTACCGGATGATGTTTCCCGCGGCCCGAAGCTGTCTAAATCCTCGTCTTGTGTGTTGCGTCTTCCGATTCCGCTCAACCCCTTCAAGATACCACATAGATGCGTTGGCCTCGCGACTAAGTCCTTATACTAGGACATCTGTCATGACAATTCGACGACACATTGCCAACTATGACCATCTAAATGCCAATGATATTTTATCCGGCTATCTCATCCATGTACACTCCAGTCGCGACTCTGAGATTGAAATGGTCAAACAGCTGCATTTAAAATATGAGGTATGTTCTTCCGGCTTATCTATATTCCTTCAGCCCCCAAGTCTTCAGATTATGAGAGAACCGGAATGATCTGTAGACTTTAAAATATAGGCCAAGACCTTTACCTTTGAAACTTTTCTTGAATTCAATAGAACAAAAACTTTTCTAAATCATAAATGAGCCGGTACTTTAAATTATTTGGTACCGTACTCAAAGGACTTAATACTCCGGCTTAACCTTGAGAAACTTGCATACATTAGCCCCCAAGTGCCAAGTGCTATTACTTTGTAAAGTACTTGGGACTTAAAGTATGTCTTTAGAATCATAAAAATTGTTTTGGCATACATTAGCCCCCAAGTGTCAAGTGGTTTTTTGTAAAGTACTTGAGACTTGAATCTTGATTTTTGAACTTTAAGCAAAATCTTGACTCATCTGAATGTTTTGCAGAATGCCTTATCTGAATTGAACTTGCAATTGACTGATGCAAACACTGGCTAGCGAGTCAGGAGGCAGAAATCAAATCTGCTAACTCCAAACTGCAAATAAGTCTCTCTGAGACGGAAAATTTAAAGACCAGCTTCGCTGCCAAGAAGAAAACTAGGGAAGAGGAAAAAACGCTTCTGACCCAACGTGCTGAGAAGGCCAAAACAGCCCTTGAAGAGATTTCAACAGAGCTGAACGGGTTAAAGGGCCGGGTGTCTCAAATGGTGGCTGCCATCTTTGTTAAGCCGTCCGACTTTAATTTTGTGTGCTTTTTGCTAATCCGGAGTATAAGCCGCCAGCTGACTTTGTGTATAAAATATGTGCAGGCCCTCGAAGCAAAAATCTGAGCCAAGACCCTTTGATTAAACTGAAGGCAGTGTATACTTTGGTAGAACAACTGTATATTGGCGCACAGCAGACTCTTGCCGACATCTCTCCTGCCAATCAAGGACCCAACCGGCTCAGCGACGTCATGAAGAAACTGTCAATCCTGCCTGTCAGGTTTCAAGAAGTGAAACGCTCCTACGCGCGAGCTGGAGCTTTGACTGCCCTGAGCCGTTCCAAGGCTTGGGTGCCAGACCTAGACCCGGCGGACGTGGCCAGAGGCTATCCCACCGTAAAGGAAGATGGTTCTCCTTTTGAGCAGGATGACTTCATGGCCTGCGTGCGCGGAGTCCGACCTCAGGCAACTACCCTTGGAGATGACACCAATATTGACAAATACCAGCCGGGTTTTGATGCTGAAAATAAGAAGATGGCGACTCCCTCGTACAAGGTGATGGATTTAATACCGCCTGTAAGAGAAAACACATTTTCCCCGGAGGTTGACCCGGCAGGCCTGATCGATGATGAAGCAGAATTTGTCGCCTTGAATGGTTTTGACTGGTCAAAACCCAACTTCCAGCCAATAGAGGTCGGTGAACCAGCGAGGGAGGAATAATAACTATCTTCATTTGGCTTATAAAAAGCCGTGTAATAATTTAGCTGTGAAAACACTGAATGCCTTGCTTATGCCATCGTGCATAAAACACTGTATGTGACTCCATGTTTCCTGATGGCAATAGATGCATTATATTGTATGATTGTTTCTGCAACACTTTAAATCTGTATCCTGTAGAGACAAGAAAAGACTGGCCTGATGGATAAGAATCAAACGGGTTAAAACACCCGGCCTATATCCAATATGTTCATCATAATAGAAAAACAGAAAACAGATATAAATAAAGGACAAGGCCTGAAACTAACTCTTTAGTTAATGCAGCAGGCAATTATATATAAATAATAGCCATACTTGTACCTTTGATCCTTAGACCACCGGCTTGAGTAACCTGGGTAATGAAGCCAATAACTCAATCTTTCTGAGAAATCAATACCTTTGAATACTTCAATGATCGTTATACCTTGGTAGCCATGTTGTCAGATAGACAAACCAGCGAAGAAGATCATGCTAATTATTTGCAACAAGAAACTCAAAGGCAAATAACAGTGAACAAGTATGATTTAACCTTATATTTAAAGGTTGGTGGCTTCTGATTCGAATACGATCAGCAAACCGGACCAAATGGGCTAAGCTAAGGTTCGAATACGAGCATATAGCCCCTAGTGGCTGTGGCGTTGCGCCGATCAAGAGGGTACCGACAGCTATGTTCTCTTTGGTTCGAATACGACCTATGTTTGAACAGGAAGATCCCAAATGACCTTGAGATGTTTTTAATGACCCTGATTCGAATACGATCCAAGTCGGACCCAAAAGGGGTTAAGCTATGATTCAGATACGATCAAGAAGCCCCCTAGTGAGTTTGGCCCTGAGCCGATCAAGAGGGTTACGATAGCTATCTTCTCTTTGGTTCGAATACAACCTATGTTTGAACAGGAAGCCCCCAAGTGATCATGATAATTGCAGCTAGATTCGAATACGATCATAAGCCGGACCAAAAAAGGTTAGACTTGATTCAAATATGATCAGCTCCTTAATAGTCATTTGAGAATAAGAAATAACAAAGATGCATAATCTTTGAAAAGAAAAGAGACCGATGGTCTTACTTTATTACTTATCATGGTATATACAATGGTAAAGTATGTACATGATGAGAGCCGGTAGCTCAGGTGTAGTATGGCCGAAGTTGAGCAATGTTCCACGGCCGGCGGGTCTCCTCCTCCGACTTACATGAATCTTTGTGTTCTCGAACGTCAATGAGGTAATACGACCCGTTGTTTAAGTTCTTGCTGACCACAAAGGGTTCTTCCCAAGGTGGGGATAGCTTGTGTGCATCTGACAGATGCTGGATGAGTTGGAGCACCAGGTCGCCTTCCTGAAAAGTCCTGGATTTGACTCGGCGGCTGTGATAACGGCGCAGGTCCTGTTGATAAATTGCTGATCGAGCCGCTGCTAAATCTCTTTCTTCATCCAACAAGTCAAGTGCATCCTGTCTGGCTTGTTCATTATTGGCTTCAACATAAGCCGCCACACGGGGCGAGTCATGGCGGATGTCACTAGGCAACACTCCTTGTGCTCCATAAACCATGAGGAAAGGTGTGTAACCTGTAGACCTGTTAGGCGTGGTGTTGATACTCCACAACACCAAGGGTAATTCCTCTACCCAACAACCCGACGTTCGCTGTAAGGGAACCATAAGCCGGGGTTTGAGACCTTTTAAAATTTCCTGATTGGCTCTCTCAGCTTGACCATTGGATTGAGGATGAGCTACAGA
Source organism: Triticum urartu (assembly GCF_003073215.2). NCBI lineage: Eukaryota > Viridiplantae > Streptophyta > Magnoliopsida > Poales > Poaceae > Triticum > Triticum urartu. Next base: position 76,623,013 of record NC_053026.1, on the reverse strand, counting down.
AGAAACATCAAGCCGGATGTGCTCACGTTGACAAAACTCCTCCATAGCCCCTTGGGACAGATTAGTGCCATTGTCAGTGATACTGCTGTGTGGAAAACCAAAACAGAAGATCACCTTTTTCATGAACTGAACCGTCGTGGCCGCGTCACACTTACTCACAGGCTTTGCCTCAACCCACTTAGTGAATTTATCAACTGCCACCAAGAGATGTGTCTTTTTATCCTTAGAACTTTTGAAAGGTCCCACCATGTCAAGCCCACAGACCGCAAACGGCCAAGTGATTGGAATCATCCGGAGCTCTTGAGCCGGCACATGCGCTCGTCGTGCAAACTTTTGAAATCCATCACATCTGCTGACCAGATCCTCTGCATCAATGTGAGCCGTCAACCAGTAAAAACCGTGACGAAAAGCCTTGGCCACCAGAGATTTTGACCCGGCGTTATGACCACAATCGCCTTCATGGATCTCACGAAATATTTCTTGACCTTCTTCGGGGGAAACACACCGCTGAAACGCACCGGAGACACTGCGATGGTATAATTCTCCATCCGAAATCATCATTGACCTAGACCGCCGGGTTATCTGTCGAGCTAGATCTCATCCGCTGGCAACTCTCCCCGGGTCATGTAAGCCAAGAACGGTACCGTTCAATCTGGGATGACATGAAGAGCCGCCACCAACTGTGTCTCTGGGTCAGGAATAGCTAAATCTTCTTTCGTGGGCAACTTGACAGACGGGTTATGTAAAACATCCAAAAAGGTGTTAGGTGGTACCGGCTTACGCTGAGACCCCAACCGGCTTAAAGCATCAGCCTCTTTGTTCTTTCGACGGTCAATGTGCTCCACCTGATAACCTTTAAAATGCCCTGCAACAACATCAACCTCCCGGCGATAAGCCGCCATGAGAGGGTCCTTGGAATCCCACTTTCCTGATACCTGTTGAGCCACTAGATCTGAGTCGCCAAGACATCTGACCTGGCACAAACTCATCTCTTTTGCCACTCGAAGACCATGGAGCAAGGCTTCATACTCTGCTGCATTGTTAGTGCAAGGAAACATCAACCGTAACACATAACAAAATTTGTCACCTCGCGGAGAGGATAACACAACTCCAGCCCGCCGAGCCATCCAACTGTCTGGACCCATCAAAATGAATAGTCCAATACGTGTTGTCTGGTTTCTCTTCTGGCATCTGCATTTCTGTCCAGTCATTAATGAAGTCAACCAGTGCTTGAGATTTGATCGTGGTACGTGGCACATACTTCAACCCATGAGACCCAAGCTCAATTGCCCACTTGGCGAATCGCCCAGTGGCTTCTCTGTTTTGAATGATGTCTCCCAAAGGAGCAGAGCTAACCACGGTGATTGGATGTCCCTGAAAGTAA